>NC_143573.1:79628750-79937187 GCF_054136105.1 Typopeltis vanoorti | reverse complement strand
AATTTGGCCACTCACAACGTTGATGCAAAGTAGATTACAGATGCGTTAAATGTGGTGGCAAACATGCAACAACTGAATGCCAAAAACCACGCACACAACCAGAAAAGTGTGCAAATTGCGGAGGCCCACATCCTTCCAACTACAGGGACTACATAGCATTCCCACAAAACCAGAAGACACAACTCCAAAAAAAGCAGACCCATACAAGAACGCATGTCCTCCCATTATGCTACAGTTTCCACAAAGGACGGAAGGACGTACGCTGAAGTAGCAAGACCAACCTACCTAAAAGACCAAAAGCCAAGAATAAACCATTTACAACAAACCTATCCTACAGAACATAACAAGCTGTATAGGATAAATGCTTGCTGAACTCCGACAACCCAACCCATCTCAAGAAGCCAAAGATATCAGAGAACAGTGACACGCAGTCACTGTTCTCTGAAATCCTTAATGGATAAGTCTAAAATAAAAACTACATAGTTACATTTGTCAGCTGACAAATTTACAGATTGTCAGCTGGAATGAAAAACGGACTTTCCAGCAAAATAAAATACAAGAACTAGGAGTTTGCAGATTTATGAGAATGATGTCCCAAGCAGACATCATTCTCATAAATGAATCACACCTCCATCCAAGTGACAAGATCAGAATCAACAGTTATAGTACATACTGTACAGACAGATCCTATGCAAGAGGAGGGGGCACCATCTTTGTCAAAAGAAACATAAAGCATAATGCAATAGCCGAACCCCAAACAGAACACATGGAAACCACAGGAATAGAAATACATATGAAAAACACAAACAGTATGACGATTTTCGCAGCCTGCAACCCCTCGAATAAAAACCTCCTAGAATCATACTTAGATGTAATACTAAACGCAGGCAGAGCAGTAATCATAGCTGGAGATTTAATGCTAATTCAGCCTGGAATAGCAGAAACTCAAATATCAGCGGAAGAATATTCAACTCTTATACTACTTCAAGAAATATAACAGTAATAGGACACACAGAACCCGCACAGTACGGAGCAACCGGCCGCCCTGGTGTACTCGATATAGCTATATTAAAAAACATAGCGCACAGCTACCAAATACAAGCAATTAACGACCTGAGTTCTGACCACAACTCCATCATATTGCAACTAGACACCATACAAGATTTAACTGAAAATACCACCACAACTATTAACTGGAATCGATTCCACTCAGCACTTCAGGAAAATCTTGGCTCAGTACCACATATTACATCTCCTGAAGAAATAGAAAAGGCAGTGACATCCTTTGAAAACCAAATATTAACACCCATATCGCAGGTAACAAATATAACTACCAAAAGGTCTCCCAGAGTACATGAAACTTCTTATCCGAGAAAAAAGGTTACGTAGACAATATCACAGAACAATGGATCCCGCGATAAACAGGCAGTCAACAGAGCAACGAACTAGGTTCGGCATGCTCTGAAGGATCACTGAAACCAGCTCTACAACAATATATATAACCTAAGTACAGAAGACCAGTCAATATGGAAAGTTATGAGGTCGCTTCGCTCAAAACCTAACACTCTTCCTCCAATCCAGGCTGAATGTGGAATACCCTACAATGATGACGAAAAAGCAGCAGCATTTGCAAACAGCTTGGAAAGGCGATGTATCCCCAATCATGACAATATAGATATAAACTTCATAAGAAAAATCCACACCCAAGTGCGTAAAATAACTCAGAATGCCACAATATCAAATATCAAATATCAAATATCAAATATCAAATCCAATATCAAATCCATATTGCCAGTACCGGCCAAGACGTCAAAGTTATCATGGATGCGAAGTGTATATTCAAATTATAATACCATTGATATTACATTGAAATATATGATGGATACGAAGCATATGAGGATGCGTATTTGATCCATAACGGCCGGTGAGGTGGTTAAATCTTAAGAAAACTATATAACAAAAAAAAGTCTCCAGGTCCGGATGGAATCACAAACAATGAGCTCAAACTACTCTCACATAAAGGTATTATGCATCTGGTGGCCATAATTAATGCCATCCTACGGCTAAAGTACTACCCAGAACGATGAAAACTCGCAGATGTCTTCTTAATTCCAAAACCTGAAAAAAATACACAGTTTTTTCTAACTATAGACCGATTAGCCTTCTATCTTGTGTAGGTAAAATAGCCGAACACGCTATGCTTACACGGATTCAAGAGGCAGCAGATCACAACCACGTCATACAAGATGAGCAATTCGCCTTTAGGAAACATCACTCCACAACACTTCAAATCTACAGAGTCGTTAAATATATCACCCAAGGTTACGAATGGCACTGACACTCAGGTGCATTCTTCCTGGACATAACTCATGCATTTGATAGAATTTGGCATTATGGTCTAATTTTCAAACTACATCAAGCAGGATTCCATTACCACAGTTCTACTCACTAAATCATATCTGAGCAATAGACAGTTCAGTATAAAACTCAATGGAGTCAAATCCACTGCAAGAAGAATTACATCTGGAGTCCCTCAAGGCTCTTTGCTATCTCCCTTACTCTTTTCCATATACATGGCAGATCTCCCCAAGTTATCCCTATCCATCACGACCCTCTATGCCGATGACACGATTATCATAGTCAGGTCACTTCGTCTTCAACTGGCCATGAACAAACTGCAGATAGCAATCAACGTATTAGAGAATTGGTACAGAAAATGCCGTATATCAATCACTCCAGGGAAAAGCTCCGCAATACTATTTACCGTACGTAAAGTAGATCCGTACACAACCTTACAAATGTTTCGAAAAATCATCCCTTGGCACAACTCAACTAAATATCTACGAGTTCAGCTTGATAAACACCTAAATATCAAGACACGCATAAATAGTATCTCCACTAAAGATAATCAGAGACTATAGCACAGCTTTACCCATTCTTGAATAGGAACAGCTTCCTAAACATAAACAACAAGGTTCTCCTTTGCAAATCAGTGATATGACCTCAACTAACTTATGTCTCACCCACGTGGGAACACACCACTAAGCAAAACATCCAAAGACTACAAACGATCCAGAATAAATATCTAAGAATGGCATTTAATGCTCCTTGGTTCATCAGAAACCTCCAATTATACCGAGAAGCCAATCTTCTGGATATCAAGACCTTGATAGGCATTGCAGAAAAATTCTTCACAGATAATCACCCAAATCAGCTAATTCGACAGGCAGTAGACTATAAGCCCTCAGATCGTTTCAAGCACAGAAAACCGAAATCCTTCATCTCAACAGAAAGCTAATACAGCATAAAAAGCTCACAAATAGCGGATATTTAACCCACAATAATCCATCACCCACAAACTAAAATTCAGATGAAGGGATGAAGAGTCAAGGACTCAGTCCATCACACAAAGAAGTTCCAAATTCCAAGTTCCTTAGTATTGAAAGAGAGTTTTTGCTCTCTTAAGGTTTCTTCCGAATCTAGCTCTCGGTGAGGAGGGGGGCTTAAGATTTCGGGAGGTTTTGCCTTAAGAGGGCAATTTGAGTCTCCGGGGGTTGGTGTTTTCCGGCATGACTTCTATCGGGGCCGTGTCGGTGAATGCTTCTCCCTGGAATATGAGCGGTTCTGCTCAGTGGTTGGATGAGTCTATTACTAAGCAGAGCCACCGTTGAGTTAAAAGATCCTTCAGATAGCTTTGTTGGATGATCTGAAGGATTGTACGAGTTTTGGGAGAGGTAGCCATTAATAAGCTGCCTGGTCTCTGACGAAAACCAACCAGTTTGAAACAGCTGTCAAGCCAGTAAAACCTTATCAAAATGGACCAATATGAAGCGAATATATGGACTCTTGGGCATAGCGATCGTGTCTCCTATAAGGTCCAGCTAGGGCAAATCGTAAATGCCGGCGAGTGTATTCCCGTAAGCTCTCTGGTCAAATTTCATAGGAAACTTTTATAGTTTCTGTATTTGGCTTTGAAATAATGCTGGATTTAATATCCACTTGATTTTTATAATAGAAATCTTGATTTCAAAAGCAGAAAAAACGATGACAGAAAATTAGGCTTGATTTCTATACGAGCACGAATTCTGTTATCTTGTATTTTCATTTATAATACTTTCCTGAGGATGTTACTTCATTGTATGAAGAGAAAGGAGTTCTGGTGGTGTATTATATAAGGAACAATACCACAGAACCGTCATTTAAAGAGATTTCCTTCAACAAAGATCAGGGATTTCAAATCAACAGTTACTTTTATGTAAACATAATCTTACGAATCCTTTTTTCAATTAAATATATAATTTTACTGTGTTCCATTTATGGCAAAATTCTCATGATGGAACAAAACGTTTAATGTGTTCTATTTCAGATACAGAGATGCAAGGAAATATCTAGTGTTTTAATTTAAGCCCCAAGACTAAAGTAAAAAAAACAAAAAAGAATTCCTCGCAATCACTTCAAACTTATGGTTTGAAGTACTTCTATGAAAAGTTAATATTACATTCTACATATCTGTAAAGATGATATTAGCTATGTTACCTAATATAAACGATAAACTATGAAACAATATTATCTACACAACCGTATACGAAGGGTATGATGAAAGACAAAACAAAACTAAACTAAACAAATAAAGCTCATATAAGTTCCGATCATTTGCAGTAATAAGCAAGTGGTAAACGCTTTGCACGTGAAGAGAAAAGCAAATATTTTCACGTAATGTTTATTATTATTATTATTATTATTATTATTATTATTATTATTATTATTATTATTATTATTATTATTATTATTATTATTGAATATCTCCTTGGAATCCCATGACACATCGTGGAGGCCACCATACTCAGCACCATCCACAATATTGCACAATCCACTGCCCGGTTACTCCAATTTCAAAACACCAGGCATTTTTCCCGTCTGTTAATTGTCTGTCGGAGAAAACAAGGGTTCCTTTACAAAAGTATCCTTATAAGATTGGCCCACTTCATATTAAGATTCACGGCATCCTAACGAAAATATTATTATTATATTATATTATATTATATTATATTATATTATATTATATCCGGATTTCTAACTAACAAAGAAAAATTAAAAAAAAAAAACAGGATGAAAGATATATTCTCATGAATTAACAAGTCATGTTAATTATGAATCTAGAATTTTAAGCCAGCTGTTTAGTTTAGACAAATACGTAGAACTACAATCGAAGCAAGAGATTATATGGGGCAGTCATTGATTCCGGATTCCATACCAGAAGACAAAAATATATACATTTGTTTTAACACTATGGAAGAAAGAGCAGATGTTAGTATAGAATCGAAACAGAATTTAACCTGTCTGATAATATAAAAATAACGAGAAACCGTTTGCAAAACATGACAGATATTAAAATTCACGGCATCCTAGCGAAAATATTATTATTATATTATATTATATTATATTACATTATTTTAAATTATATCCGGATTTCTAACTAACAAAGAAAAATTATATTTTTCTTTGTTAGTTAGAAAGAAAATCGTGGTTCTGAAATGTACAACACACAAAATTTCTTGAGTGCACTATATTAATCTCTTGCTTCGATTTTAGTTCTAAGCCTTCATCTATCTAAAATAAATAGCTGGATGTAATCCAGCTATTTACTTTGAGCTGCATTACTTACATTAATTGTTACTTACAGTATGGATATTATTGGTTATTTGCGACAAGGATAAAGGATATTATTTCAGTTACAGAAAGGAAGATCCTTAGAAGTCCTGTAAATCGTTTAGAAATAAAGGAAGGTCCTTTAGTTCAGTGAATGATAACGATTTATTGAGGAACAGATACAGACATAATTTATATCAATCTACAGAACTGATTTAATCTATATTAAATCAGTTCTGTAATCAAATACAAAATGTTGCAAGGATGTTTTATGTTTTTCGAATGGATTACGACTAAATTCTTGACATTTATTATAAACATTTTTTATAAATAAGCAAACCAAATAGATCAGAAAGAAAACCAGCACAAGAGGGACAGATATGTCAAGATTGCGCAGCATTGCAATGGACAAAATGGAGAAGTAAGGTTTTGGATAGGCAGAGATCGAAAATGCCGAAGGTCGATTTCAGTTGTAGTGTGATATCAAGAAAAAGAAAAAACAGAAACTATTCGGATTTCAAATGAAATATATTGTATATATATATTTTTCCAACGAGCAGCTATTCCGCATACAAGAACACAATGAGTTTTGCAATCATCACCCTTTTTTCTATTACTACTGCTGGCTTATATTCCTTGACTTGCAATTATATAAAGTCCATGTTTGTGCCTACAACTGAGAATAACTAATATTGTAGTTATAAAGAATATTTTGTCAATATTGGAATATTGACCAAAGAAAAAAAAAAGAAAATGGCAATAATCTTTTTATATCAAAAAGTTATATATTGATACGACAGATACTACCATTAAATTAAAACGTTACGAGCTGTCTTCAGCTGTCTGAAGCAAATGTTTTGACTGTATCCCGTGAAATGGATAAAACTGAGTATCGTGCAGTTATAATTTTTTTTGAAAAAGAAGGTTTAACGCCAAACGAAATTCAGTCGAAGTTCATAAACGTTTATGGGCATTCGTCTCCTTCGTTTTCGACAATTAAGAAATGAGCTGCCCAGTTTAAACGTGGCATTACCAGCCTTAAAGATTATCCACGTAAAGGACGTCCAAAAAGTTTAACAACAACAACAACACCAGAAATCATTACTCAAGTACACGATATGATATTGGATGACCGGCGAGTCAAAGTGCGTGAAATTGCCGAAACTACAGGCATTTCAAAAGACCGTGTAGGACATATTTTGCATGAAGAATTGTAAAAGAAAAAGCTTGGCGCTTGCTCACAGCAGATCAAAAACGCACTCGCATGAAAATTCTGAACAGTGCTTGGAGCGCTTAACAAGAATGAAACTGATCTTGCGTATCGCTTTTTTACTATGGATGAGACTTGGATTCACAATTAACCACCAGAATCCAAACAGCAGTCAAAACAGTGGACAGAAGCCGGTTGTTCAGCACCAAAGAAAGAAAGTCCGTTCCGTCAGCAGGAAAGGTCATGGCATCTGTGTTTTGGGATGCTAAAGGCATTTTGTTTCTTAATTATCTTGAAAAGGGTAAACCAATAACCGGGAATATTATTCCGATCTCTTAACCAGACTACAAAAAATTCGTGAGAAAAGACCCGGTTTGCAAAAGAAAAAAAAATCATCTTTCATCAGGACAATGCACCTGCCCACAAAGGTAAAATTAAGGGTTTTGCACTATGAATTGCTGGAACATCCACCTATTCCCCAGATTTGGCTCCCTCTCACTTCTATCTCTTCCGAAAACTAAAACTCTTCCTCGCTGGTCAGCATTTATCTTCGAATCAAGAGGAGATTGAAGCTGTAGAGGGGTAGTTTGCAGATCGTACTGAGAACTACTACAGGGACGGACTAATGGCACTGGAGCATGGTTGGAATAAATCTATTAGTCTATGTTGAAAACTAAAAATAATTTTGAAATTATAAATGCGTCTTTTCATTGTTAGGCAGAGAATTTTTCAGACCACCCTCGTATTTGAACCCCACTGCAGAACATCTTGAAGATCACATTCTGGGATTGTTCATTTGTGGAGGAGTTAGAAAAGAGTAATAAGTTTCAGTTTTGCAAAATGTATAGACGGTATTATCTGCCCATGGAAAAAGAGAGAATTGTTGAAATATAGAATGAAGAAAGTATGTAAGTAGAGGTATAGTGATCCCACATAATTAGTTACAATATTTGAAGATCCTTCCACCATCACATGTAATGTGATGGTGGAAGGATCTTAAATCGGAAATCCAGCTGTAGATGCTTAAACACGCCACATTAAGCGAGCTTATATAATAGTCATTTATTCAACTCCTAATGGGGAGGAGAGAACCTCCATAGATTAGTCGGTATAGTCGAACCCTTTGGTCTGAAAGACCTGGGTTCAATTCCCGTTAGTGTAGAAGTGAGGAATATCTGGTATCTTTCGACGATGGAAATAGGGGTGCTTGTCACCCAGAAACTCAGCATTTTTGTACCCCAGAACAACAAACCGTCCCCGTGAACACACACACACGGATTACAGTCATGGATATCGCCATTAAAGGATGCAGCAAGTAATAACGAACCGGCTGCATTAAATTCTTCTGGAACCCCTCATTAGGGGGCATCAGGTGACATCCTAAAGCGGTGAATGAAATTAATCAATCAGTCAAATGACAGGAAAGTGCAATATACAGCCTGTACCTTTCAAGCCAACTTCCACCTTCCCTTTTTGTGATGTGGCCTGTATTGGCAAGAGCTCAGGCGCATCAACTAGCATTCTTGCTACAAAAGAATACTTCCAATTTGGAGAAAATGCCGACTACGCTCCCGAAGTGGTAAGTTTCATACGTCGTCCAATGAAACTACAATCATGCTTATTAGAGGCCTGAAATTACAAATCCTTTGTTTGACTTTCAGAGATGATGGTTCATATTCTGTCTTTCGTCTCCTCTCCTCTCCAATCAGTGTGTGTGATATTGTTCAAGAGCCTTCCATGCATACTTAGAGCCACACAACTACCTCCATTTCGAGGGTAGATCAGTAAAAACGGTACCGTAGCTGGCCGCCAGATAGCCTGCGGAAACGAATTTGTGTGATGAGCTTTCTCATTAGTTGGCAAAAATTCCCACTCCTGCATACTATGAGAAGTCATGGCTGGCGAGGGAGTCCGAGCAGTTCGTAGTATGTGAGAAGGACAATCTCATATTCGCAATAAATCAAAAATGAAACAGACAAACAGTCGTAGTGATGCTGCATGCAAAATAAATCTATCTTGAAAACTAATCTCTTCGAACAAATCAGATCAAGCACAATATTCCAAATATTACAGAATCATCAAAAATAAATAAATAAATAAATAATAACTTTACAAACATACTTTGCATGAAGTCTACTTGTGACCTCCTCTGGCTCAAAGGATTTCTTGTCGAGTCTCCAACCTCACAAAACCAATCTGGTATCTTTACCTTCCTCTCCAGTATGGAGAGGAAGATAAAGATAAACGACCAACTGCACTTCAGCTATCCAAATAGTGAAGTCATTTTCCTGGGTGACCTTGTGTCCACATCTCCAAATGACTACCCTTTTCTTCCAGCAAGGATTTAGCTGGACATCATGCAGAAGAGTTTGCTATAAACAAGGATTCGGTGCAAAGCGCACGTCTACCCACCGTAATTTCTGATAGCCCACTCCACTGTTCCAATACCCTTCATCTTTTTTAAACCAGTTCTCCTCACAGATACACTGTACAGCTCATCCCTCCCCTCCCCTCCTATTGGTAATCTGATCACATATTGTACACTCATCTACGTTTCTTTACTACACTTCCTCCTCCTCCACTCTATCCAAAATTTTTA
Source organism: Typopeltis vanoorti (assembly GCF_054136105.1). Lineage (NCBI taxonomy): Eukaryota > Metazoa > Arthropoda > Arachnida > Uropygi > Thelyphonidae > Typopeltis > Typopeltis vanoorti. The sequence continues at coordinate 79,927,729 of NC_143573.1, read as the reverse complement.
TCCACCTTCCTAACTATGGTTCAACACAAAATGTAAGAAACATTTGTAAAAAAAAAAAACAACTTAGCGTGGGTGGCTTGCAGCTAGAACCGTATCCTCAGCCTATGATGAATTACACAATAAATGTAAAACATCCATCAGCAAAACAAATTCAAATTCGCAATAACCCACAGCAAAAAAAACTCTTCTTGAAGTGGAAGCCATGCCTTCAGGTCCTCTGGAAACGCAACTGGAGGCAATGTTTGTTCATCTGCGATTCCACTTCTGCTCAGCCATAGCTGAGCACCATATATCGCCTGTGGTTTTTTCGACAAAAAAGCATAAGAAGAAGAATACTAATAACCTGGACAAATTTTTGTTTCTGGTACCGATAGTATCTCTTCAATTGTACTTAAAATGTTTTGAGAAGCAAACATATTTTTTTTATATTGATCCCATACACAAGAGACCTAAAATGTCGTGTATAGAGTGCAGATGCGGACTGAGATATAAGTTTACTGATGTTTTTTTCCTTGCACACTAAAGGGATGCTGGGAAGCTGCTGCTTCTGTATTAACAGGTACAACTGAAAGTGAAGGAATGGTAGCTACCAATTCACTGGAACAGTAACCATTAAAGTACCTGTAGAATAAGCAGCGGTGAAAAACTGCGTCTGTGACATAGAGATTGAAGTGAATCTCTAAGAGAAGGATCATCAATGAACCTAATTGCTCGCCTTTGGACGGCATCAAGGATTTTTATGGGAAGTTTTAGGTACCCCCCCTCAAATATGTGAGCAGTATTCTAAGCATATACAAATTACACTCAACCAACTCCTAATTATATACAAATTTGCAATTTGTATATAATTAGAAGTTGGTTGAGTGTAAAAATAGTTTTTGAACGAAATAGAATGCCTAGTTTCTTGGATGCTGAGGAGGCTATTGATGTAATGTGTTTATGCCAGAAGAGACGAGTAAAGATTAGTCTAAGCAGGGAGATCTGATCTTGTCTGGTGATTTATGTGTTACTGAGTTTAAGGGTAGGCGGGCTGAGATCTCTTTTACGAGAGAAAAACGCAACACTGTGTTTTGGTGCCATTGAACATACCAAGGTTGTCCTCGCCTCATTGGAGGATTGTATGTAGATCAATCTTTAAGGAATTGGTTGTAAATGATCTTATAGCTTGGCATGTCAGAGTACTGCATGGTTTTGTCGAATGAGTAGGTGAGTGGAGAGTACTATTATCAGCAAAGCAGCGGATAGGATTAGCGGTAATTACGAATAATGATTTATGAACAAGAGAAAAATAGTAGGTAAGAGGAAAGAGCCTTGAGGCACTCCAGCATTGATGGTGAAGCTCGAAGAGAGGGAGCGACCTACCATGACTCGCAGAGAATGACTACAGATAACGCTGGCTACCGAGTTACAGAGGGTGGCAAGGAGACCACAAATGGCAATTTGTTAAGTAGGTCACGATACCACACACGATCGAAGGCTTTGTAAATGTCGAAGGCGACAGCACAAGGTTTTTCGAACATTTCCATGGCATGTGTCCAGTGGTGGGTGATGTACGCTATGAGATCAGCTGCGTACTTGAATGGCAGATTCTGCCTGGTGGTTGCCTTAATTGGTGGGTCTCTAAGTATGATGAGTTGACTATTGAAGACTTTCTCCATTATGTGGGAGAGAACTGAGGCGATATATCCAACCTATTCCAAAAAGAGGAGGTAAAAGCATACCATCCATCTACGTACAAATCATCTTCATCTCAGCCCTCTCCAAAGTAATTAGATAAATTACAAAACAGCTAATTTCTCCACTGCCTAGAGGCCCACCTATTAATCTGCAATCAACAGAACGAATTCTGCCAATGTAGATCCACGGATGATCGCTGGGTGTACTCCACTCAAAACTGGACACGTGCCATGGAAAGATTTGTAGAAGCGTGGGTTGCCACTCTTGGCAATTTGCATGGCCTTTTGGTCGTGTTTGGCATCAAGACCTGTCAAACGAGGTCTACCTGCCATCCAATGTAATTGAATAGCAAGCTTTCTCTCTGGTTGTTCATTGCGTGTCATGGTTGACGGCACCCTTTCTTCGAGTTTTTCCACCAATGTAGGAGTGCCTGGTTGGTTTGTCATATTACGCACCCTCTCTCTCTCTCTCCCCTATACATAATATCTGCTCTCAATTACCACTAATCCTATTCACAGTTTGGGGGAGATACTACTCTCCTTTCATTACTCATTTGACGCACCACAGAGTGCGCAGACATTTAAAGCTTCAAAATCGTATACAACTAATGCATTAAACAATAGTCTACAAAACATCCTTCAGTGAGGAAAGGATAACCTGACACAGGATTAATTGCTACGTAAACGGAGACCTGCCTTTTCTCTAAAAAAAGGTAATTTGCTGGCCTGTTTGGCCGAGTGGTTAGCGCATCCGCTACCCCGCCAAAAAAGCTGCTGGTTCGAATTCCTCCGTGGGCATGGATGTTTGTGATTGTCTGTGAAAATACTAGTGGTGGTAGTGGGCAGTAGATGACGTTGGTGTATATGATGCGAATCGTTGTAGTTGGTAGAATGAGTGGTAAACACTTTTTTTTTCTTTCAAATAATAATTTTTATTGATCTCAAAATATTTACATATATTGTAAGCTTCATATTCTAGTACAAAATTTTGACAATCAGATGTGTAATCTAAGAGCAACAGTTCGTCCAGGTTACGATATGCATAAAGTTACAAAAAGTTATGTAATGCATCATTATATACGGAGTTGTAGAGTAGATCTTGATGAGTCTTTGGACTCTATGGAGGTGTCATGTAATAATAATAATTTTTTATTTATTTATTTATTTATTTATTTAAAAAACATACCGCACAAATTACAGAAAAATTCAACCAATATGAGGAATTTATTAAATTTAATAATAACTCGATAAAAGGTGTATTACAGACCGTTAGAGAAATTAAAAACTGCGTTAAAGAGCTAACGGAAAGAAAGCATAATTTAATTAAAGAGACAACGGAACTACGGCAAGAACTAAACTCTTAAACCAACAGCAGCACAAAAATGATCTCCTCATAAATGATCTCCCAGAAATAGCTACGGAACATCTAAAAGACACCGTAATACAACTAAGCCAAAAACTAGGCTCTCCCATTGAATCAAGAGATATCCAGTCAGTGTATCGGTTACTACAAAAAAGGAAAAGAGAAAATAATACCCATCCTTCTCCCATCGTGGTGCGACTCACCAACAGCCCAACAAAAACTACACTTATAAAAGCTAGCAGGATTAAAAAAAACCAGTAATCAAGGATCTGAAAGGAGACCACGACAATATCCCAATATACTTGTCCGAATACCTAACGCCATATTATCAGAAAATATTCTACCAAGCAAGGAAAGTAAAAACAGAAAACAATTACCAGTTTATATGGATAAGAGATAGCAAAATATTCCTCAGAAAGACACAAGACGCAAAACCAATCGAAATAAAATCCGTAGACGACCTCAACAGGTTGCCACATTGAAATGAATATTGACAACTCGTAAAGAAGGAACAGCACATCAACCAACATGAATGCAGACCATCAAGCAGACGTAATCACCCCGGAACATGATAATTGTCACATTCTGAAATCAATAACAGAATGGAAACAAGTGACAATTCCCAAAAAAGGACTATCTATTCTCCACATCAACATCAGAAGCATTCAGAAATACTGGCTGACCCTGCAAGCTTATCTGAAGGAAGATATAGACAATGTAGGCATTTCAATACTGACTGAAGTATCTACGACAAACGAAGAGGCATCCACACCAAATGCCACACTTCCAACAACACAAACACTGCAGACAAACAAAACGAGGGGGTGGTATAATAATATTTACTAAACATAAACTAGGAGTAACAGAAATAAACTATAAATCAGAATACGCAGAAAACATATGCATCGAAATTAAAAACATCAAACAAGAAAACTCCCTGATATTAAACGCAATATACAGACAACCCAACTTAAGCACCACAAAATTCCTAGAAAAACTAAACAGATGCTTTCAGCCATGGAAGTAGGCACCTCAGAATACTTGATAATAATAGGAGACATTAATATAAACATTAGGAACATAAATAACAACACAGAACAATACCTAGACCTATTATCGGCATATAACATAACCCCATCCATACAGTCGTATACACGAGAAGAGATAGTCGGAAACACAACAACCTCATCCTGCATTGATCATATAAATATAAGGGCCCCTCCAAACAGACACACAGCAGCCGTCATAACATGCAAACTAGCAGACCATTATTTCACAGCATTACAGTTACACACTGAACCAGAACCCATAAAAATCACTGAGACTACAAAACAGTATTATAGTTTTCTAAACGAAACAATAGTAAACGATGAAATCAGAAAAACAGACTGGATGCAGATAGCATCTTTAGACCCTGCTGAAGCTGTATATAATAATCTTAAACTTGCATTTAACAAAATATATAACAAAGCATTAAGAAAAATAAAAATTCGACCCCAAACAAATCAAAATCGATGGATAACAGACAACATACTAAGAGACATACAAAGAAAAGATGCCCTATGGAAACAACTTAAGAAGTCGCAGAACAATATCGCTTTAAAAGCTGAATACAAAAGAAAACAGAATCTCCTAACAACACAGATTTGAACGGCAAAAAGAAACTATTACAGCAACAAATTAAAAACAGCACAGAATGACATAAAGGAAACCTGGCACCGGATAAATGAAATGCTGGACAATATACACAGAACCACTGCCACAGAAACAATAAAACACAGCTTTGCCTGCGACCCTAAATCCCTTAAACAGTTGGCAAACAACTTTAATCAGCACTTCGTGAACTCTGTCCAAAAGCTACAAGAAACAACCTTTCCTCACACAAACGAACATTCTCCACTAGGTTCACGAGCAACCCAGTCGATGTGGTTCCCACAACACTGGCAATTCAACAAATTACCCTAACAAAGGACCAGGGATAGACGGAATCAAACCAAAAGACATCAAGAAACGCTCAACCAACCTACTTCCAGTTATACAAAAACTGTTAAATAAAATCATCGAAATGGGACACATACCCGAAACACTGAAGACTGCATTAATTACACCCATACACAAACATGGAAAAAGAAACATTATAAGTAATTACACACCCATCGTCACGCTGTCTGTAATCAACCAAATCATGAAGAGCATCGTGCATTATAAACTCTCCACATACGTTGAAAAATTTCAAATCATATCCAAAACACAGTATGGCTTTCAAAAAAATAAAGGAACAGCAACACTCCTGGAAGATTTCACAGATCTAATAAACGCTGCATTGGATAAAAACAGAATAACATCAGTGGTATTCATTGACCTAACAAAAGCATTTGACACACTAACACAGAAAACCTTGTTAACGAAACTTACCCATATCGGAATTGGAGGTCGTCTACTCTAGTGGTTTAATGCATACACGAAAAACAGAAAGCACCTCACACGTATAGGATCAGCATACAGCAAAGAGATACGTGTAACCTGTGGAGTACCGCAAGGAGCTGTCCTATCTCCCATTCTATTTAACATATACACACACGACATAAGCCAATTCCCCTAAAAAGTAAAATCTTCCAGTACGCAGACGACACGGCCATAGTATCCATTCACAACAATGCAAATATCGCTTACACAAATATGCAACACGACATCAATCAAATCACTAACTGGTTAACCGAAAACGGCATATATATAAACCCTGGAAAAACAAAGCTAATGGTATTCAAAAACCCCCAAACCCTGCCCATAGAAACTAAATATCTCCTATCCAACATTCATCCTCCTATACACAAAGCGCAGAACCTAAAATCACAACCATCACACAGGTGAAAACAACACGCTATCTTGGACTTCACTTCGATGCTGATCAAAGTTGGAATAGCCATACAAACTACCTATATACCAAGCTTAGGATAATAGCAAGCAAACTATACAGATTAAAAGACATTGCCCCAACTCACATAAAGATACTAATCTATAAAGCATTCTGTGAAAACATTTTAAGATATGCAATCACATCATCAGCATTCTGCGCAGACTACAGACTTAACAGGCTACAATAGTTGCAAGATAAAATGGTAAAACTGATATTCTGGGAACAACTCACTCTTATGCAGGAAGGACGGACAAAACACAAAATATTTAAGGTGAAACAATTATGCCACTACACAATCATGTTAAAACATTACTACAGCCCAACATATAGTAACCAGAACAACATATCAAATAACAAGACCACAGTCAACAAACTACATAATATATAAATACAACAATCACTAAGGCAAAGCCACCCGAAACTTCTACATACCTGACATGATAAACAAACTGCCGTTCGACAACAGAAACCTAGGAACATACAGAGAGCTGAAACAGGCGCTATATAAATATTATAGCGAGAATGAAAATTAGAGCAATTCCTGTTTCTCTCTCCCCACACACACGCACGCACGCACACCCAAACCTATGACAAAGCCCCTCTCAAAAAAACCATCACTACAAGAACACAAAGAAACATACATGTCATGTCTAAATCCAACCCTATTTGCACAAAAAAAAAAAAAGTTAAACTGCAATAGCAGTCGAAGTCTTCCAAGCACGTACCAACAACACACCTGGCTTGTGACCAGTATAGGAACATAACCATGAAACCACCACCACCATCTATCATCTATTATCTTCCTCAGATAAGCTCTGCTAAGCTTCGAGGAAGAAAATTATTAACTTGTATCTGTTATTCACAATTGTAATGTGTTATAAATATTATATATATATTAGAAAATATATATATATATATATATATATGTATATAATTATTACAGCATCTATGTATGCAATTTATCTGAGACATAAAAAAAATAAAATAAATAAATAATAATAATAATTATTATTATTATTATTATTATTATTATTATTATTATTATTATTATTATATTCAAAAAATCTGTATACTCTTTATTGTAAATATTAGAAGAACATGTGTTGTAAATACATAATACAGAGGCAAAAAAGTATTTTATAAAATTTTAATTGAAATCCAATGTAGAAAATGTAGCACTTTGTGCTGAATTCTGTAAAATCATAAGTTGCAATGTAACTCAAGATGTTTATTGCATGTGTAAATATTTTAGCAGATCAATAAAAATATTATCATATAAAAAAAAATAAAATAAAATAAAAATATTATCATATAAAAAAAATAAAATAAAATAAAAATATCCGTATAATAATAATAATAATAAATAATAAATAATAATAATAATAATCTCACTTTCCCTTATCCTCAGTAAAACATGAATCAGCAGACAGGATCCGATCTCTCTCATAGGACTGACATTTACCTCCAGTCTCTCTTCGCATGAACATATCACATCAGTAGCTTCTCAGTCTCTCGAAAACTAGGCGACCCTTTACACTCAAGGAGCTATTTTACACCCAACCCAATCCTACAAAAAGTCTAAATTCACCTATCTTTAGAATATTGTTCACACATTTTGGGTTGGGCAGGTAAAACCTCCTTAAAAATTCTTGTTGGTGTCCAGATGAAAGCAATTCTGCTTATAGATAACGCCCTCCCTCACAGGTTCACTTTATCCTCTATCTCAGAAACGTAATGTGAACTAGCAAACATTATTCCTCTGTTTTCTGTTGGGCCTCTTAAAACAAGATCAGCATAATGCGTTTTCCAACGACTCCAACCTCCAGCTGTTTAAGAAATATATCAATGGTCTTCTTCTTTCCAAATCCTTCCCATTACCTTCCCCCCCACACACACACACACAAAGGAAAGCATGTGATATAGGTTCTTGCACCTCTCCTGTGTGGAATAAATATATAAAAATACTATGTAATGCCTTGATATTCTCTAAACATTTTCATTGTTTGTCAAAAATGGATGACATATCCAAGAAGATTCCATGTTGATCAAGAATAGGTGAATCCATATTGTTTGAGCGACTAGTGTGAGCCTCCGTAGCTCAGTTGATATAGACAAAGTCCTTCGGTCAGGAAGACCTGGGTTCGATTACCGTCTATGACGTGAGGAACCTTTATCTGGTCTCTTTCGACTAAAGGTGAGTTAGCTGGTCTCATACGGCGGTAGAGGGTTTTTCACCCCGAAACTTGGGTTTTTCGTCACTCAGAACAGGCAAACCAGCCCGTGAATACACACGGATCTACAGTCATAAAATACATACTTAATCACTCACTAGGAGGACTCAACCAGTCCTAAGGGAACGGTCGAGGAAGGCGGGTGGGGAACCCTATACAAATAAATAAAAAAACGTTTAGTAGTTAAGAGTTTTAATTATATATAATAATATTGTAAAAGATAATAAATATCACTATTTTACCAGTGTTAATTCACGCTCTCTCTCTCTCTCTCTCTCTCTCTCTCTCTCTCTCTGTCACACACACACACACATGCAATGATGGAATAACCTTTTTCTTTTTAAAATTTTGAAGCTTTTAGTTTATTCAAGATTCGAGTTTTCATTTCTGAGTTGGATATGCAACTTAGTTATTTCCGAGCCAATGTATTCTGTGGGTTAGAAGAAACTCATGTTCGTGAGGTTAAAGTGGAACACACGCCTCTGTTGAATAGCTGCTGGTCTTCCACAAGAAGAAATGATGTTGTTGCTTTTATTTGTTGCGAAATTGCCTATCAGTTGCAACATGTTCTACCAGACGACTGTTTGCCCGCTGGCAATTCATTGGTTCGCATCGCGACCAGAATCGAAAAGCCGGAACGACATTGTCTTCTAAGGAATCTCACATATCTTACTTTTTTTTTTCTTTGCAGTTACCACCATTGACTTCGCTCTCTTCACTGACTACTCGTATTTAAATCTCAGCACGTTCCGTGATCAAAACACGTGGACAGGTCTTGATTAATTCCTTTCAAGTTACAGGTAAGATGACGGAGTTATATCTATATTAAAACTCATCAGCGGCGTTGATTCCTTTCAGGTTAGTAGGAAGAAGGTGTTCAAAACAGTTTTTTCGCCTTTTAAAATCACTGGCATCTATTCTCAAGAAGCAAGGTATGCACTTAACCCAATTGAATGAGAAGAATTTTTTCCTATGACTATAATGTCTTCATCACTGGTTATCTAAAAAATATTCACCACAGCCCACGGTTCAAAATTTATATTTTTTTCTACAACCCACAACGCAAACAACGCATGGGCATACAGACAGGTTCCAAACAATCGTCGTATAGCTAACACAATCTTTTTTTTTTTTAATTTGCAGATGTATGTAATGGTTAAATAATGATTTTTAATCATATACGTGCGTAAATGACGTAAATAAAGCATTTATTTACGTCAGAAATGCAAACGAAAAGGTTATTCTGAATAGCTTGGTTTAATGGAATCCGACACCAGTTTGGTTATCACTCTATGCTAAGTTTTTGTATTTTGACAATAAGACTGTTACATTTATGGATAGTTGTAGTATTAACTAGTGCAGCACTTTTCACTTCACTAAGAACTTTATCTTTGTTTATAACAACTGTAACAAGAATAGTGCGAGGAAACTTAGCGTATCTCAGTACTCGATAAGCCACTAAATTAATTATTTTAACCTAGTATCTAATTTAATAGCTTTACGCGTCTTCCTCTTTTCACTTAGAGCAGCAGCACCCTTACTTTGAATTTTATCTGTCATTATTAACAACAATAAAATAAAATAAAATAATAGTTATAAACAGTTGATAAATCACAGCGAAACAATAAAACACAAATAGGTGTAGTAAGCGACGACGTCGTAAATGAACAGTTTACGAATACAGTGGTGCCTTGGTTAACAACGGCCTCAGATAACGGCGTACTTGGTTAACGACGAGTGACTGTAAGAAAAAATCTCTTGGTTAACGACACAGACTTTGGTTAACGACTCTCGATTATGTAAACTTCTATCCGATCTAAAAAACCGGAATTTTCCGATCGCACTCTGTCACTCGCGTGAAGACATTGTCGAATAGAGAACAGCCAAGTGGCATAGCTGTGAAGCTCAGATATGTTTGGCCCATCATAGACAGCTGTTTACGTTTACCGTTTATTGTTTCTTTTCTTGTAGTGTACTTGTGCTTTATTTTAAAATTTGTGGTTATAAATGCGTTTTATGATGAAAAGAAGTATTTAAGCATTTATTTTTTGTATTGGTTCATATAGACAATAAATCGGCGGGTGCGTGTCACTGTTCGTTCGCCATCAAAAGGCAAAATCAAATCTCATCTGTATAATAATCGTTGTATCTATAAGCTGCTAATCAATGTATTTTACGGTAAGTGCTGTATCTAATATCGTCACCTTACAAGCAAAATGCACTAAATCAAAAATTGCAGGTTTCGAATTTAACTGTTAACTTTTATTTCAAAAAGTTTTTTTTTTGAACTTTTACTTTTATTTTCAGATGACGATATTTCTTTGTATCCCTTGTCTTAGTGTTGTACAATTTGTAATAATACCATATTTTGCATATCTTTTTTTTATAGAGTGAATTTTTTACCGTGTGACAAAATGGGTCCCAAAAAGAAAGCTAGTGAGGGGGAAAAAAAACAAAAAAATTTCTCTATTGAACAGAAGAAAAAAATAATAGCAAAACATCATGAAGGTGTGAAAGTTATGCAGCTAATAAGACTAAGGGAACTTCAAGATTGAATGTTAGAGGGCTTCTTTTTGAGCAAATGGAAAATCTATTACTAATTTGGATCAAAGAAAGAGAAATGGCGGGCGATACTACATCTCAAAATGCAATCTGTCAGAAAGCTAAACAGATTTATCAAGATTTGAAAAAGAAGACTTCGGTATCAAGTTCTTAGGTAGATGATTATGATTTCAAAGGTAGCAGAGGTTGGTTTGACAACTTTCAAAAAAGAACAGGAATTCATATTGTGGTCAGACATGGAGAGGCGGCTAGTGCTGACAAAGCAGCAGCAGAAAAAATTGTCAAAAGCTTTACAAGAATTATAGAAGAAGGAGAATACCAACCTCAACAAGTCTTCAATTGTGATGTGACTGAGTTATTTTGGAAGAAAATGTCCAACAGGACATTTATCACAAAAGGAGGAAAAACACTTCCTGGGCATAAACCAATGAACGATAGGTTAACATTGCTTTTAGCAGCAAATGCAAGTGGAGACTGCAAGGTAAAACCAATGTTAATCTATCATTCAGAGAATCCCCGAGCATTCAAAGAGTTCAATGTTTCTAAATCCAATCTCGGTGTTTTGTGGAAGTCTAACACCAAAGCCTGGGTCACAAGAATATAATTTAGAGACTGGATTCGCGAAGTCTTTGGACCAACTGTCAAAGCCTATCTTGAGCAAAACAATCTGCCTCTAAAAGCCATTTTAACCTTCGATAACGCACCTGGCCATACAAGAAGAGCTACCAGAAGAATTAGATTTTATCAAGGTGATTTTTCTTCCTCCCAAGACTACATCATTGATTCAATCTATGGATCAGCAGATAATTGCAAATTTTAAAAAACTTTACACAAGGGCAGTTTTTACCAGGTGCTTTTATATCAGGCAACCAACATAACCCTAAGGAAATTTTGGAAGGAAGAATTCAACGTTGTCATAGCAATTAGGCTAATTGTAAAGGCTTGACAAGAAGTAACAATGAAATGTCTCAAAGCAGCATGAAGGAAACTGTGGCCTTCCTTTGGTAATGAAGAAACTTCAGATGAAGGACACAAATTGGTAAAGGATATTGTGGCAATTGCTCATGATCTTAACTTGGAAGTAGAGGAAGAAGATGTTGAAGAATTATTGGAGATGCATTACCGAGAACTGACTAATGGCGAGCTAAAATAACTTTTCAAGCAGCAATGTGAAGAAAAGGAAATGGAAATTTCATCTGAAAGATGAGGATGGAGAGAAAGAACAAATTACGACTGCTAAAATCAAAAATGTTTTGGCAAAGTGGGAGGAAATTCAAAATGTTGCTATGAAATGGAATCTAAAGAAATCTGAGGTTATCAGAACTGCAGATCCATTTAATAAAAAGTCCATGCAGTTTTTCAGAAACAATTTAAAAAAGAGGCAGAAGCAAACAACCCTAGACATGTTTTTTACAGGTCTATTTGTCAAAAAACTCCGAAGTGAGCCCAATTGTCCTTCTGGTGAAGATTGATAATTAAAAACTGTTTTCATGAACAATTCTTTTTATTAATGTTAATTTTTTGTAGCAAATACATATACTGTATAATAAATGAATGATATTTACCATATTTTTATGATATTTTAAATGAGTTTTATCTGCATTTTTAATATATACTATGGTTCTGGGGAGGAGCCGGAACAAATTAATCGATTTTCAATTAAATCTTATGGGGAATCGCGCCTTGGATAACGACGGTTTTGTCACTAAAATCGTCGTATGCGCGAATGCAGCATCATATAAATGGATATTTGGTCAAAATTGAAAGGCCTGGATGGATGGATCGTCGTAAAGCAAAGCGTCGTAAGGTGGGATATGTCTGTAAATATCACAAACGTTTTTAGATATAATTTAGATTTTATGCAGAATCTCTAAATTAAATTTTGCAACACGGCATTTTCATGGATGGGAGCGTCATTTCTGTGTTACTTTGACTAATACTCTCAGTTAATGCGGATATTCCTATGGAAAATTTAATAAGTAGAAGATCAAGCAAAACATAGGATTATAACAAAATAAATAAAAAGAAATTAATTCTGATGTGTAGATCCATTTGCCAAGGTTAAACGTGCGATAGTCGTTTCGTTAGAAAACACTATATAACAAAACCATTAGGCAAACGTGGAGATGTGAAATAATTTTATGATACTGCTGCTGTACATTAGCGGGCCGAATGTGAACCACTGATCATTCCGATCCACTGTGCAAGAATATATCGAGAATTTGATTTAAATGGCATCTTTATAAAGACACAAGGACGAAACGCACATTACATCTCCCATAACCACGAATTTTAAGCAAGTATTTAATCCTCACGTAATCAGTTAGACATCCTTATACACCACCCCAAATCGGGTCATTTCTTTATTATATGTTTATATGTTTAAACTCTATCATATTTCCACACATACCCTGATATAAAACGTCCTCGGCTATAAATCTGAACAGTTATATATTTAACAAGAAAGAAGATAACAGATCTTCGTTGTTTATTGCAGATTGATGTATCATTATTACAACTCCTGCTTATGCAAACATTTTCGCCAATATAAATTCATTGAACAATTAATGGAAAAATTTTGTCTCTGAGCGCTGTGAGGATAATCGAAAGACCCCGCGTGAGAACTTTCATTTGATCTTCAATGAATTGTGTTTCATCAAAAACAAAATGAAATATTCCAAAACTGGTTGTGGGCAGTAAGTAAGCAGCATAATGATGGGCTGACGCGCGTGAACCCATTAGGCGTAATGTCGAGAGGGAATTCTGTGTACTCATTTGGTGGTGATACTTTGTACGTTCTAAAGTGAACACGTGTTCTTTTGCTCTTGTATTGATGTTCTCTGGAGAAGCGTGGGATGACCATATTTCTGTTAGACGGTGTATTCTGTTGAATCATTGCGCGTTTGGGATTTTACGTTTAAGAAATCATTCATTGATAGGGGCTAGTGAATGCTGATTTTTGTATTTCTGTTGCAGACTAATTAAAATGAATCTCTAGGTAAGGATATTCATTTCAAAAGTTCTGTTTATACTATACGCAAACGAACCTGTAACGCCAAGTTCCCAAACAAATAAAGACTGCTATATTGCAGTCTTTATTTGTTTGGAAACGAGGTATAAATAGACTAGGTATAAACAAATCAGATGTCAGTGTCATAAGTATCTGATCATTCTGATGGTAAAAGGAGGAGGAAGAGGGAACTCATCATTTTTAAATAATGGGTATAATTTCTTTGTCTTCACCATATTATTTTCTTACGTTAAATGTGTTGGTAAAAACAAATCCTGGTTGGAATAAAAGAAATGTCTGTAACAATGATATTTGAAGACCAACGAGAACCAAGCAAATGCCGAAGCAGTGTATTCGATTCAAAATTAGTCAAATGACAACCTCTTGAAATTCGACCATCCTTCCGTGGAAATTTATTATAGTTAGTTTTTTATCCTTTGGAAATATAAAACTTCCGTACTTCTGAGACTGGTCTTATCGTAATAGACCTAGAAATGGAATCGTCAAACATTTCTGTGATTCCATCTCATATACATTATTTGGCAAAAAGCCGGTTTACTTCAAAAATTAAATTTTGTTTGCGATGACACTATAATTTACTGTGAATAAGAGGAGCGACATGGTTTTTAAGTTTAAACAGAAATTATATCAGGTGTCGGTAAGCATTCCTGAGACTGATATGATATTTTTAGTCACAGGAATTTTTCTTTTCCCTGCATAATTTTTTTCCATTTTTATTTCCGCCGTATCTCTTTATCTGATCGGTAAAGTGATTCTGTTGGCTATCATATAAGATATATTGTAAATTAAAGACTTAATTCTGTATGTTAGTCAAGTAGATAATAGTTTAATATCCGACGTTTCACTGACTGATATCTGTCAGCATTTTCAAAGGATACACTGGTAAGCAATAGAAAGTAACAAAAACTAGGAAACCAACCGACAATTCTAAAAATTATATAAAGTTATCGCTGTGGGTGATACAATGATATAATAAGCGTGTCGCAAGTATAACGTTTTATTTGTTGAGAAATTTATTGTAATTTTCATGAAAGTTCCTTTCTTTTTGGTTAAATGATCTGATTAGAGTTTTTCATATATCTGGTAAGATTAGGCCTTGATTCTTATTTAAGTTACCTGTTGAACGGGCGACTGTAGCAGCTTCTTTAAATGTTCTGGAATGGTAGTTTTCTCTTCTATGTAGGGCATATGGCTCATACCCCATTCAATATTATGGTTGGTAGAGGCAAAGTGGGAAGAAAGGCCTGATATATCCTGTCTATTGTTCCTTACATAGCCTATGTGTTCCCTCTTTCTTCTTTCAAAACTTCTAGATGTCTGTCCGATGTAATTAATACCGCATGAACAGGGTATGCTATAAACTCAAGAGTATTTGTAGAAAGGATGGCTATCTTTCGGTGATCTTATAAACTTTTGAATGGTCTCAATAGGTTTGAAGGTTACTCTGATATTATATGGTTTTAGAATAAGAGCTAATTTTTTGGATATGGTACTAACAAATGTATTCAAACCTATTGAGACCATTCAAAAGTTTATAAGATCACCGAAAGATAGCCATCCTTTCTACAAATACTCTTGAGTTTATAGCATACCCTGTTCATGCGGTATTAATTACATCGGACAGACATCTAGAAGTTTTGAAAGAAGAAAGAGGGAACACATAGGCTATTGTAAGGAACAACAGACAGGATATATCAGGCCTTTCTTCCGACTTTGCCTCTACCAACCATAATATTGAATGGGATATGAGCCATATGCCCTATATAGAAGAGAAAACTACCATTCCAGAACATTTAAAGAAGCTGCTACAGTCGCCCGTTCAACAGGTAACTTAAATAAGAATCAAGGCCTAATCTTACCAGATATATGAAAAACTCTAATCAGATCATTTAACCAAAAAGAAAGGAACTTTCATGAAAATTACAATAAATTTCTCAACAAATAAAACGTTATACTTGCGACACGCGTATTATATCATTGTATCACGCACAGTGATAACTTTATATAATTTTTAGAATTGTCGGTTGGTTTCCTAGTTTTTGTTACTTTCTATTGCTTACCAGTGTATCCTTTGAAAATGCTGACAGATATCAGTCAGTGAAACGTCGGATATCAAACTATTATCTACTTGACTAACATACAGAATTAAGTCTTTAATTTATTAATACTAGTGGTTAAGAAAAAGGTCATAATAAGATATATTGTATTTAACCAAACAGACTGTGTTCTTTAATAATTTTTGCTTATTTTTTCTATTAAGTTACTTATCTGGAAGTTCAGATTATAGTACTGTACTGTTATTACCGTTCAATATAGAAATAACTCTTTTCAATAATTACTATAATTTTTCAGTGTAGTTTGTAGTTTATGAACAGCACTAAACCGTACGCTTGTGCCATATCCCTATAAGAATTAAAATAATTGTCAAAACGCTTGATGAGTTAACACTGATTCATAACTTTGGAGTCCTTATGTGTTTAATTAATATTAAAATTAGTTCGAAATGAACTTCCTTTGGAACAACTACATTTACATTCCGCGTAACTGATCCATCTAGGAGTGCAAAGTATTAAGAGAACAATGAGGTGTTTTCTTTTTAATAGGATTTTGCATTCATCAAAATAAGTACTTACAATTAAAATTGAAACCACAATTGAATAACTGGTGGACAAAAGGAGTTTCAGAGATGAAGGCGTTTTACTTGTTGCACACTATAGGTGACACTCGATATTTGTATTCAGACAACTTCATTCGACTTAAAAGGAGAGAGAGAGAGAGAGAGAGAAGTGCAACTTTCCTGTAATAGAATGAGGAAATTCATTTACAAAAGCCGAAACTTAAACTCGGGAAATCTTGCAAATATTTCGTTGCTCCATCTACAATGGAAAACCAAATCACGAATGATTTCATCACTAAC
The DNA here is from genome assembly GCF_054136105.1 of Typopeltis vanoorti. Taxonomy (NCBI): domain Eukaryota; kingdom Metazoa; phylum Arthropoda; class Arachnida; order Uropygi; family Thelyphonidae; genus Typopeltis; species Typopeltis vanoorti. Next base: position 79,911,032 of record NC_143573.1, on the reverse strand, counting down.
CGAGATGTAGATTTAAAAGGAAATCCACCCATGAAGATGTGGAAGTATAATTCAGGACTGATTTAGTAGACTATTTATATTCTGAAAAATAATTATTAAAAGGACACAAAATGCTTTTTCACTTATAAATATTGAAACGTGTTCCTGCTGTGTAATAAAGTGCCGAATCTTTCGCAGACATTTACTTTTTTCGATGTCCAGAATCAATACATCACGATTATTTCAAGAATAAGTGGGTTTGCTATGGTCTTCTTAAAGTTACAACCCCTGTAATTGTTTTGTATTATTTCAAATACTGGCTGAACGCGGAGGGACGAAAGGTCATATCCTCTGTTCGCCAGGTCGTCGGACAATCTCAATCTTGACTTACCGGTGACAGTAAGTCAAGTAAGTAAGACAATTGTGTGCTGGAGACTTCCCGTTGCATCATTCTTTCGTGCACGTGTGCCACGTTCTAATGGCTTCTACCCTGAGGACTGCGGAAGTATTGTCATGGCCTTGATGGTGCTGCGCCGACCTTGGGCCAGGTTTATGGATTTATTTTGTGTATGTGAATAGACTGTAAAAGTTTTATGTGTTCAACATGCAAGGTACGTACGTATCATCACGTCATATAGAGATGGCGCCACGGTCGATGGCCTCATAACTTTAATGCGTTTGAAATGGGATAAAAGACTAGCTGCTTAAAGAGAATGCTTTTTGGCTTCATTGCTACCTGGACTTTTCACTGTAGCGTATCAGAACTGTTTGTTGCCGGAATATGATGTTATAGGGTTGTATTCAGATTAGCAACTTTGAAACAGGAGACGCATATAAATGAGAGGAATCATTGAAGTTACTGCTATGACAACGTTACGCATGCGCAGCCGCCAGGGTGTCGGGACACTTGCCTTTTAAGACAAAAATTCGCATCTTATCTAGGACGCGAGGAACGTTTATAAAGGATTTTCAACTGAAAACAGACTGACCATTCTCATTGGTGCAGTAATTTTCTTCCAAGAAACTTTAGTTTTTCATTCCGAAAAGCATGCATGGAGAACATATGCGGTTGATAGACCGGTCTTTAAAGGTCTAGTCATTTCTGCCTTGATTCCAAGGAAGCAGTCCTACGTTATATAAATAAGTACTCTTTTGTAAATATTCGGAAAAGAGATATGATAGTTCCTTCACTAAAAGGAAAACCTGTATCACGGAAATGTTAAACAATTCCTTAAAGATCAACTGTTGCTTGTTCAGGATGTTTAGGAACAATCCTAACAACAGTTCGCATTTGATCCTTTTCGTCAATGGATTAACATCGATACAGAATTGAGAAGTATTGCAATCGATATTTATCTGATACCTCGATCATTGTAGGGCATATATCATGACATGGTAGATAATATATAAATAATAATAAGCAGGTAATAAATTAGTAAATTGCCGGCCAAGGTGGCCGAATAGTTAGCGAACTAGTCCCAACAATCAGACTACGGATTCGAATCCAATCCGGTAATGAGCATGGACGTTTTTGAATGTTTCGATACTTCTATAATTCCATCTCCCAATGTAAAACCATCTCCCCGCTTATTGGAGGACTAAAGTGTCTTGAAAAGTTACATGTTTGGTCTCAAGAGTAGGAATCCGATTATGTAAAAATATAAAAAAATAATAAAATAAGCTCTCTTAGTCCACCCACTGCACTAATGTATTATAGGGAATCACATAAAAATAAGATACAATCCACAAGTAGGGCAATGATATATATATATATATATATATCATTGTATATATATATATATATATATATATATATATATATATATATATATATCATGCAAATGCTAATATGACTGAGGCAAATACTCGTTCACTTTTCGCGTTTTTTGCAAATATCCAACATTATTCTTCTGACTTATAATCATACACATAATACACTCTTCAGTTAAAGTAATATATTCTATAATCGAAAGGAAGGCTCTTCTAGTTGTTCTTTCCCCTCTTAGAGTGTTTGTGTCTCATAAAGAGGATGAGTGATTTTGCATGCATACAGTACATTGTGTAAGTCTATGGCAACTTCGTACATAAGACCATTCTCATTTCCAACAAAGGGAACAAGTATCTGGAAAGTGCTTATTTTTACGGTTGGGGGATGGGAAGGTCTAATATAGTTGTAGGGCAGTGTACGTCATGCTTCAATGGTAGTGTATCAAAGCGCATCGGTCATGGCGTGAGGCCATTTTCATCGCACGTAGAGCTCATGCGGAAGCAACGTTCTGGTTGGCTCTCATTTGTAGAACAGAGTTCAGTTTGTTGTTCTTTTCGCACATCTCTCTCTACGTTACGCAGTTAGCAAGCATAAGTCAGACGGAGAATATAAGCATCTTGGTTTCCGTCTAGCAAAACTTCGGATGGAGTTATAAGGCAGCAAATAAGAAAAAGAGGGAAGAGGCATTTATAAATCTTCAGCTGACCGCTACGATTGGTAGAAACGATTATAAAAACGCCATGAAATGATTGCCAGAAAGCCTTTAGAGATAAAAAAAAAAAAAACTATAATCAGGAATAAGTTATTAACTGGTTTCTAATTAATGCAGTGTCTGCTGTTTTGAACCCTTTGAGGGAACTTTAGTGTGCATTTCCCTCACTATAACTCACTAAAACTATAGAGTGGGAACTAGCTGATCTCTAATTTTCTAACTGCCAATCATTACACATCTCTGTTAGTAGTGATCATCGCTTGATTAGCATGCACTTACAGACTTTCCTAATTACTTCACACAATTTTTTCTACTTGTGAGCACCATCACTGAACTCATTTGCTCTGCTGTTGGTTGCGCAGTGATTTTATTATTATTATTATTATTATTATTATTATTATTATTATTATTATTATTATTATTATTATTATTATATACATTTTCGCTGTTACAGAAAAGCAAGGAGTGTTTATCATTACTGAGCATATCACATGTAGCGTGAATGAACTCCACGATACCACTCACCACGTGAGTGGTATCGTGAAGACATGATATATTATCCACGCGGAGTAAAACCAGTGACTGATTTCACCCTCTTCATCAGTATGAATGGCTGTTCTACAATGCGGTTTGATGGAAACCGTTATTTAAGCTTGTACCTTCTAAATTTTTTCGATATCGCGGCTTGAATTTCTCCAGGGCGTTTGAGATTTGTATATGATTGTTTTATGACACAGTCTGTTGGACTGTGTCATAAAATAATAAAACATAAAAAGCGTGGGTGACCTGCGTGATACCTCTTGTACTATTGATATCAATTTATGGAACAGAATGTTTCATAAAATAGCGTGAATGAGTTCCATGATGACTTTCGCGGAGACTCATGATGTATCGTCCACGTGAAGTAAAATCAAGCAATGATTACATCCTCTTGATCAGTAAGATGACTGTTTTATTAGTAATTGTTTTAATTGGTACTTGTTTAGATGGATACTCTTGTTGAGTGTTTTTTTTTTTGTAAAAAAAAAAAATGTGAAAATCAAACTAAAATCATTTACCTATATTGTTACTTCATAGTGAGATATTTTTTTCTTTCTTAGATAAAATAGGCGACTTCGTTGTTTGCTCATTCCTTAGAAATCTTCATGCCCATCTTCACTAAGACCACTTACCATTCGTTTAAATAACGCGTATCCAAACAGGACCGTCGTCGTAGGGACGAGCTTGGAGTGCTGCAAAATTTAATCTAAACCATTAAAAAGCAATTAAAAAATATATATTTTCTTGAATTTAGATGCGGCATATATCTTAACAGCGGTCCTGTATACAAGACAGTTTAGCCAGTTATACGCTGCACAAAAGTCTTTTTATTTTATTTTAATTAATTTTATTGGTATTTGTATTTCTTAAGTTTCTGTTGGATGCTGATACCATCGTGAGCAAAAACATGTCTTCGACACAGGTACTGTCGTTTTACTCATTTTCTCACTTGTTTTTAATTTCTTAATTGTGGAAAGAGAAAAAGAAACTAGTGAGTTTGTTAATTTTTTTAGTTTACAGTTCAAGTCTTTTTTGTATTACTTCTTAGAGGAACATCTGCGAAAGTCCGATAAAACCTAGTAAAATGATTTACTTAACAAGTTCGTGATGAGAAGAAACAAATCGACTCATGATGTACTTGACCTTGAACCTGGACACTAGAATTTGTCCAGTGTTTATCCAGTATATATTAGAAAGAAAATGACCCTGTATAATGAAACACATCTCCCCCTATAAGCACCAACTACACAGATGCAAGCAAAACAAAATAAATGTTTATTGTAGCAAGCACTGAAAACAGTACACAGTCTTAGTCAACGTATAGTGTATTTAGTACCAAAAACAGTACTTAAATTATTTGATGTAATTAGAAACAGATGGAATAGACAGCATGTTGCATAGTCGCAAAACCAAAGTAAAAGTTGTATTATGGCACTAAAATACAGAGCACAGTCCTACTTAATGCGCAGCTTGCCAGCAACAGAGCCTTGCATGAACGTGTCAATGTCAATATATATATAAACAAGTAAGTAATTTAAAATATAAGAGTTATATCAAATATCTTAATAATAGGCGGAGTAAAAATGCAAATTTCATCAATGAAAGCTTATTTAAATATTAGATAAATATTAAAAAAAAAAGCAAATTACTGAATACAGCGTTATAAATTTCTAAACGTATCGCATCCGTATATCAAACATCATCATTTAATAGCGGTGTGGTACGCAGTATAGCTCCATACCGTCCCAAAAAAAAAAAAAAAAAACACTGCTCTTATTTAAGCCTGCACTTTCTAATGTTTTTCTACATAATGGCTTGAACTGCTTCATGGCATGGGAGATGACTGTTTTTGAAACAATCCAATAGACTGTTTCAAAAAACAACTAGTCAAACATTACATATGAAGCATTTGGACAACGAAGCATCATAGAAATAAATTATATTAATATATCATAGGCCACATTTGCAGAAGTTGACTATTATTTCCTTCACTATATTTATCTTGTGTCCAGCCGGATTATCATAGCATGCCCTGAAGTAATGTAAGTCAATCTGACTATATTTCTTCATCAGCATAATCCAAACACAAGAAAATTACCCAAACTTTTATGTGATAGTACACACCCTTAAGAATGGTCCTTGTAGCATTACGGTCCTCACCTTAACTACGTGTTCATGAATAATATAGAGGCATATAAATATATTTTAATATACGTGTGTACAGGACAAATACCTAAAATCGCACCACAGCACAGCGTTGCAAAAGTTTATCTCCGCAGGACAATTGGAAGAACCACACGACATGCTCCCTTTAGAAGAGACCTAAGTTCGAATGAGCTAATCTACATTTCGAAGAATGGTTTGAAGTTTTGAAGATAAACTACCCAGTCTTATATGCAGGTGGCAGGCATTTTGTAACACAAGGAAGACAAACTGGTCTGGAATTCTCACCTGATCGATCCTCGGAATCCGGGGATTTGCCTAATATGAATAGCGAAACAGAAACGTTCAAAAAGACAGCAAGAAATTGATAAAAACAATATTATTTTAATTGTTAAATAATTCATTAGCCGTAATTATCGAAACTGTTCGTCCAGATAGCAACCGCCCTACCTACTCCTCAAAATAAAATAAAATAAAATAAAAATAAATGCAAATCCCATGTTTTTTAATAATAGTTTTATAATAATAACATGTTTATCTTTCAAACATTTACATGTGTACAAAGAACAACTTGTGCAATATTCTGACATATCTTTGCAAAGTATACTAAAGTATACTTCCTATACAAGGTATACTTCGTATTGAAGTGCTGTTCATACATTCCTTTTTACAGAGTGAAATGACTCTTTTGGGTCTTTGTTCATACTAACTCGATCTGTAATGATAATATTTTAAATGTCAAATAATACTTTATTATCTATCAAATAAATAACATAGATGCACAGTACAATGTAAGAAATAATATTACAATTTCTCACATGAGGTTCAGTTCAGATGCCAATTCATATCATACTTTGCACTGTGCGCAATTCATTTAGTAGAACAATTCATGCATTATTATTACTATTATCATAATGATTACAGTAAAAGTTTACAATTACAGTTCAGAGTTACACAGGATTACACGATTACCGGTTTTAGATTATTCTCGTATATATATAAACTGTGTCGGTAAAATGATTGTGAGATGGCAGCTGATAGAGTTTCAAAAAAGCATTGTGATATGATGCATTGTTTCAGGCCTCTATTCGGCAAGTTCTTGACAAATTTGTCCGTCCCAGGTGAAAAATCCGTGATACCATACTGAGATGGAAGCGCAGGGAACCAACAGTAAGTGCTACCCGCAGTGGACGACTCATCACACTCACCTAACCTGACCTTAGAGTGATACGAATGATAATATGTAAAACCGCCATTCGGCGGACACGTTGAACGCAGAGTTCCCGGCATCTACTGGAGTACGAATCTGCACCACAGTATCCGCACCAACATGCATTGGTGCAAACAGCGTGTACAATAGATTGTGAAAGCTCGGAAATCTGTGTTATGGAGTGACGAATACACTACACACTCTACCGAACAGATATGTGGGTGTAGCGGATTCCCTGAACTCCTCTTACCAGAGTGTGTAATCCTAACTATAAAACTCGGTGTGATGGTATGGTCTGGGCTTTCCTGGGTTGGACTCTGACCTCTGTTTGTGGTCCCACGAACATTAGTCCCATCATGCGAGTAGTAGTAGTAGCCTTTTGACTGGAGAGCGGATACGCTAACCACTCGGTCAGCTAGGCGGGCGTTTAACTCCGAGAGGTATATTCTGGAAAATGCCATGCTTCCTACTTTGTAGAGAACTGGCCATTGTCTCTTTAAGCAAGACAATTCACCTTGAGACTGCTAATTTTACTGCGTGGTTTGAGGACATGAACGTCACCACAATTGACTGGCCTCCACAGAGCCCTGATCTCAACCCCATTGAACATCTTTGGAATGAACTGGAGCGTCAGGTGAGTTTAAAGGATGTCCGACCCACAACAGTCCAGGACCTCATTACATGCCTACAGTCCGCTATTCCCATTAATCGTAAATAGAAAGTATACCCCATATGATTGCTGTAGTCATGGCAGTGAAAGAGGTCCTATCTTATTAAGGTCGGCGGCATGGCTTTTGTTCCTCAAGTAACCTGACTGTAGAGTGCTACTAATGATAATATGTAAAATCTGCCATTCGTTGTCTGTGTGCAGATTCGTACTCCGAATCTGCACAAAAACATTCCGAACCGTGTCTCATAACACAACATTCATAACAGTGTGTGTATATATATATACAGTCAGGTCTCTTTTTATGCGGTAGATACGTACAGCAGAAAACCGCATATAAAAAATCGCACAAAAAGGCCTAAACTTACGTTGAAAAATTAGGGATACGTTCCATAATTTTCTAAAAACCGCATAAAACAGAAGCAATGAATTAAAATAAACCTGAAATCGCATAAAAAAAGTTTATGAAAATTCAGGAAAATAAGAATGCCTAAGTTTGTTTTAAAGCTTTATTCATTTAATTTTATTGAAAAGTAACGATTTTTTTTTTTTTTTTTTTTTTTTTTTTTTACATTTTGTCATCAGAATTATCATCGCTATTAGACAATATTCGGCAACGTTTGCGAACCGGTGCAAAATCACTTTCATCACCAGAAGAGATAGTCAACGCATCAGATCTGTATAGTAAAGGCAATGGTTCTTCACAAACAGAATTAGCTTCACCCTCGTTCTGTGCTGATTTTTTTCTTCTGACAATGTAATCAGTGATTAAACTTTGCGATGATGATTTCACTAATTTTTTATACAGCTCGCCATATCCAGACATACAGTTCTTCAGCTCACGTTGGAATTTAAACACTCGTTCATAATTTGTGACATTAACAAGAAAATGATTTTCCAATTTATTGCACAGTTTAAGATCTTCTCGAATTATATTTCCAGTGAGGGGAACAGGTTTTTCTTCCGCTTCACTATCGTTTTCTGGATCTTCGACGATATCTAAAGTTAATCGATATCCAATAATGTCATATTCACTTAAGGCATTATCCACAAGCAATTCGTCTACATCGTTCTGGCTAAACGTCAGAACGATGTTGACGAATCTCCGCCAATTTCATGTGCCAAAGTAATGATTTCATCTGATAATGTAGATGTTTGCAACACATCCAGGCCAAGCTGCTTTCCAACAGGCATTTAAAGTTTGTGGTCTTATTTCAGCAATAGCAGATGCAACATGATTTAAGCAGTCCAAAATAGAATTTTTTTTACAAATGTCAGTTACTGTTAATGATTCATTTTCTAGTTTATCCAATATAAATTGAAAAGTGTGCTTAACGTAATATTTTTTAAAAAGTAGCCATTATGCCTTGATCTAATGGCTGAATAATGCTTGTTGTATTAGGTGGAAAACACACTACCTACACATTTGGATGTTCTAAATGCGGATGACTTGGTGCATTGTCAACAATTAATAAAACTATAAAATCGAGAGCTTTTTGCTTTATGTATGTTTCCACTTCTGGTCCAAACAATTATTGAACTCAGTAAATACAGCAGTTGTTACTCAGGTCTATGTATTAACCATTCAATGTACCAGTTGTTTTAGATCTTTGACTTTTAGAGCACGTGGTCTTCGAAATCGATTTACTAGGAGGGGTTTCAACATTCGATCTCCTGATCCATTGCTATAAAATAACAATGTTACTCGATCTTTGCTTGCTTTAAACCCACTTGCTTTTTTCTCAGACTTTTCGATGTAATTTCGACTAGGCATTTTCTTCCAAAACAATCCTGTTTCGTCAGCGTTAAACACTTGTTCGGGATAATATCCACCATTTTAAATAATTCTGGCTAACTTCTCTTGAAAATTTTTGGCTGCTTCTTCATCTGCTGCTGCAATCTCGCCTATAATTTTCACGTTGTGAAGTGCATTCCTTTTAAAAATCCGGTTAACCATTCTTTGCTAGCCGAAAATTTTTTATCAGCCTGGGAAGCGGAAGTCCAATTGCTTCATCTGTTCATAAAACCGAAGAGTTTTTTGTTTAATTAAATAACCACTTATAAGAATTCTTATTTGAGTTAATTCTTCCATCCAAATTACTAGCGCTCGTTCCGTGTTTTCTAATAAAGTATCTGTTGAGTACGATGATAAGTGTCAGAAATGACAGATTTTCTTATTGTGACTTCATTCTTTTTAATTGCTCTTATAGTAGATTCGCCTAAATTAAAATGAAGTTCTCCTGGATTTTATCATTTTAGTTTTCTAAGCATTTTTCATGAATAAATATTTTATAGTGGAAATATTCTGAGGAGAATAACATTCGTGAATATGTCTAAATAACATCTGTGTAGCAAATGTTAGTGACCAAGCCGTGTATTTTTAAACGTGGAAGTATTCATGAATTATCGTTAGTTTTCACACATTGAAACCTTTCAATATTCGGGAAAGGGAATACCGCTGTTTATGACCGGTCATAAAAATTGCCTGCAAGCGGATTACAAAAATGGCTGCGTATCCATTGTTCTCAAAACTGAACGAAATAACATCTGTGTTGCAAATGTTAGTGACGAATCATCAAGGAAGTATAAAGATAAATTTTATATGGAAATAGAAGATGAAGATAGTCTGTATCCGGTTCTCAGATCTAGTAATACTGAATACTTTCTTCGCAAAATCATATTGCAGTGTGTAAGTGCTTGTTTTGAAACTGGAGAGCCGTGATTTTTTAAAAGTAATAGGCCTGCAGATTTAAATTTTAATATGAATAAGAGACAAGGGACTTTGTTTAATTTTGATATTAAGAAATCTCTCATTGAAGGTGTTTGTGACGCAACAGATAGTGAGTCATCCACCACCAGCCTACAAAGCGAACTCCAGGATGTACAAAAGGAGGGGAAAACTACCTGCACACAGGAGAAAACGTCTGCATTCACTCGTACGTACTTATAATAATATTATAAGTACTTACGAGTGAATGTTTAATATCAATGAAAATCAGCACAAAATAATTTAATGACGTTTATGTTTAATTGATCATTAATTATTAATTAATAAATAATCAAATTATTAATTAATAAATAATTAAATTATTAAGTAATAAATAATTAAATTATTAATTAATAAATAATTAAATTATTAATTAATAAATAATTAAATTATTAATTAATGATTAATGATCAGTTATTAGTTAATGATAATAAATCATCTACATTAACATTTGATTATTAATTAATATATTGCAAAATAACCAAGGTGTTCCATGAAAATTTCAGGATTTGTGAAGTGTTCCATTGTAGGAAAAGTTTGGGAAGCACTGGATTACCCTATTATCGAAATGCATTATCCTTCTGTTGACATGTGCAGAAGTGTCAAAAGGTCTTGTATCTGTGGACATACTCTACTGCATAACTACAAATCAAATTAAGTAAAGTTTTCTCTATTAGTTGTGAAGAAGCTGAGAGATTTTCACCAAAAATGTACGACATTGTATTCGTATCATGGGAAAAATTATCGCTAACCACCTAAATTCATCAATCGTAAAATTAGACTTTCAAGACTTTATTCAATTCGATAAAGATTTTTTATTTTGGGATATTTACGAACATTATTCCATAACTGCTTGTGTATATCTGATGACAAAAGAATGCATGGAAAGTTTAGGGAGTCAGAGTGTCATATCCAGAATAACACCTTATCAGGTGTATGCAGCTGTGCTTTCTGTGATGTCCGATCTTAAGATTCTTTTGCTTCACCAGCTATTTTGATGTAATGTAATCAAGAAACAGTGAGTAACGAACATTTTCTTTATTGAACTCATTGGAAAATGTTAAGAGTGTAAAAATCTTGTGCACTATTTCTAGGTAATTACATGTTTGAATTTTTCTCTGTGAATATACTTATAAATAATATATCAGCAAAATAAATATGCATTTGTAAACTTAAATGAACAAACGTTCGTGTTGTTGATGTGTTTTCTACAGTGAAATTTTTACTCAGTTATTCTGTTTAGAAGTTGTATAAAACCATAACTTTATACCTTAATGCAATTCTGTTTAATTATTGCAAAACAAAAATGTTCACACTTCTTTAGGAAAAGTAATGAACTTTTAAGATCTAGAAAATTACAGCTATATGAAGATCATATGTGTAAAAATCGGTGACAAAAGAAATCTTTAAACAGAATCATCAACACATAATACATCACAATACAAGAAAACATAAATGTAAAAAAAAAAAAAAAAAAAAATATATATATATATATATATATATATATATTTACATTTATGTTTTCTTGTATTGTGATGTATTATGTGTTGATGATTCTGTTTAAAGATTTCTTTTGTCACCGATTTTTACACATATGATCTTCATATAGCTGTAATTTTCTAGATCTTAAAAGTTCATTACTTTTCCTAAAGAAGTGTGAACATTTTTGTTTTGCAATAATTAAACAGAATTGCATTAAGGTATAAAGTTATGGTTTTATACAACTTCTGAACAGAATAACTGAGTAAAAATTTCACTGTAGAAAACACATCAACAACACGAACGTTTGTTCATTTAAGTTCAGTTTGTTCATAAAAGAAATCTTTAAACATAATCATCAACACATAATACATCACAATACAAGAAAACATAAATGTAAAAAAAAAAAAAAAAAAAAAAATATATATATATATATATATTTTTTTTTTTACATTTATGTTTTCTTGTATTGTGATGTATTATGTGTTGATGATTATGTTTAAAGATTTCTTTTATATATATATATATATATATATATATATATTCAGGATCTCAAGATCTCCCTTTAGTGAGTACGGGAGTGGTGAACCCGAGGTACCTGATGCTGGACCATACCTTATTTCATGTAATATACATCTGTTATATTATCTATAGGATGGTCCCTACTCTTATTTCTTTCTATCCTTTTCTTCTTTCTTGTTCCTTTCCCCCAATGTTATTAGAGTAATCGAGGGCTAGGGGTGATTTCTTTCAATGTTTCTACTTTTTTCATCTCTTCAGCATAGAAGGCAACAGGAAACCACCATGCTTCTACTTTTTTCCTAGTTTGGATGAGCAGTAAAGATCAAATGATGAGCTATGCACAGCAATGGTTCCCCTGGGTCCGGAACTGCGCAATTGGCTACCAGGGAGGTCGCTTGTTCCCATATGGATATGGATCAGATTTCATGTCAGTCATAATGACATCGTGGAATGGACTGGTTTAAGAATGATGGAAGCGACAGACAGAGAGAAATGGAGAAGAGCTGCTCATCTTCTGCAACCCTCTTGCTAGAGGATGATACTGGACGACGACGACGATATATATATATATATATATATATATATATATATATCATTACTGTAAAATTAATGTTAGGAACAGAAATAAAAAGTGGGGAAAAACTGATATCCTGTAATTAATTATTTTAGAAATATGTTTAATGCTACCTATTGACATTGTCTGAGTTATCTGTAAACATTTCGTCCGTATACTCGAAAACCAGAACTGATAATCTCAATTAGAATGTTTGTGTCATTATCATCACAGAAAGACCATGCATAAACATCAAAAGGGAGGATATGAGTCATGATTAGACACTGTTGACTTTACACTCACATAAACATAACACTATAGGCTAAAGTTTTAAATGTTTGGAATTTGTAACATAGAAATTGACAAAGTATACTACAGAGCTAATATTCATTTGAAACAATAAGAAATAACTATTTATTTGTGTTGGCAAAAGAAGTTTCTAATAAGAAATCGCTAATGCAGAGTCTAAACCTTGCTTGTCTCATTTCCTTTAAACTTACTAAAGCTAAAGAAAAATATGACATTTTGGAAAAAAAGTAAAATTTCAGCTGCAGAAGTAGCTTTGAAGCACAAGGAATCGAAGGTAAAATTAATAGCCAGAAAGGAGAACAAGTAATTCCCACAGTTTTGGAAGCAAAAGCATTTTCTGTATGCTAACGAAGGAGACATAAAAAGTAGAATTTGAAGAGCATATTTTGAATTTTTAAAGTAAAATATATAAAAACAACCAATCAGCAATGACCCCCCTCCCCCACCCCTCTCTCCTTCAGAAGATGTCCGCTCAGTCAAGGGAAATCAATGACCTCCCCGTTTGTGGATATCTGATAGTGATGTCACCCAAAATGATAACCTCTGGTTATTAGTTTGAGGTAATGTGCATTTGTAAACTTAAATGAACAAAAGTTCTGTGTTGTTGGTGTGTTTGCCACAGTGAAATATTTACTCAGTTATTCTGTTTAGAAGTTGATATATAAATCCATAACTTTATACCTTAATGCAATTCTGTTTAATTATTACTATTATTATTATTATTATTTGACGCCCCAGAGAGTCCATAGACTCATCGAGGTACACACCTGCTCCACAACTCTGTCTCCACCAACTGACCGCAACTACACCAACGCAATCTACAGCCGACCACCACAACTGGTATTTCCACAATCACAAACATTCATGCCCACAGCGGGATTCGAACCTGCAGCTTTTTGTGGGAGAGCGGATACACTACCCACTCGGCCAGTCAGGCTGGCTGAGTAGTTAGCATATTTGCTTATTGTAAAAAAATTATTATTATAAAAAAAAGTTAACTTCTTTAGGATAAAGTAATGAACTTTTAAGATCTATAAAATTACATCTATACGAAGATATTATGTGTAAAAGTTGGTGAGAAAGAAATCTTTAAGCAGAATATCATAATACAAGAAAACGTAAATATAAAAAATATCACTACTGTGAAATTAATGTTGGGAATGGAAAAAAAAAGTGGGGAAAACTGATATCCTGTAATTAATTAATTTTAGAAAAATTAATTTTAGAAAAGTATACAATGCTGCCTATTGACATTGTTTAAGTTATCCGTAAACATTCAATCCATATACTCAAAAACCAGAACTGATAATCTCAATTAGAATGTTGTGCCATTAGAACACAGAAGGACCGTGAATAAACATCAAAAGAGAGGATGTGAATCATGATTAGACACCATTGACTTTTACAATTACTGTAAAGTTTTAAATTATCTGGAGCTTTGTAACATAGAAATGAACAAAGTATACTATAGAGCTAATATTCGTTTGAAATAATGAGAAATAACTATTTATTTGTGCTGGCGAAAGAATTTTCTAATAAGAAATCGCTTATGGAGAGTTTCAAACCTTGTTTGTCTTCTCATTTCCTTTAGTTAAAATTACTAATGTTAAAGAAAAATACGACATTTTGAAAATCAAATCAAATAAAATAAAATAAAATAAAATTTCAGCTACAGAAGTAGCTTCGAAGCACAAGGAATCGAAGGTAAAATTAATAGTCAGAAGGGGCAACAACTTCCTCCCCACATACAACACGTTTACATACAGCAACTGCTTTTGCAAGCAAAAGCAGTTGCTGTATGTCAACGAAGGAGACATAAAAAGTAGATTTTTAGTAAAATAGAGAAAAACAACCAATCAGATTGGAAAAAAAAGTATATGTATAGACGCATATCAAAAGCCCGCATTGAATGATGTGAATTTTCTGGTTGCGGTATCCCAAATGATGAAAACAATATGGGTGCGAATGTCAAAACTTTGAAAAGTTGATGAATTTCTTGCTTGCCATGATCATAAATATCTATTTGAAGGTAAACATTTTATTTTCTTTACAATTTTTTTATGGTGGACACTGATGTCGCATATTGTTTTCAAGAAATATGGTAACCCTACTTTCAGACACTTGTTAACCCTTTCTGACCTGAATTTTTTTCCAACTGAAAAACTCTTTCTTTCTATTTATTTGGTCTTTAGGTCTAAAAAAGCAAGGTATCAAGTATTTTTCACACAGCTGCAATCTGTCGGCAAAAAATGGAATCATGACATTCGAAACCAATTAGAATCAATCGCCACGTAATATGGGCTATGAAAGCCAAGAAAGTTAGTGATTCCAATTGGAATCATTCAGGCAGAAATGGTTAAGTTTAAAGTCTTAATTTCTGTTTAGTTATGAATGCAAAAAAAAATAAATTACGAGTGCAAATTACCAAGTCTCAGTGCAATCTGTCATGCTACAGTGTGAAAATTAACAGAAGACAATAGGGATGACTTTACTTCCAATCCTTGTTTGTCTCATTTCCTTTCAGTCAACACTTACTAAAGCAAAAGAAAAATATGGGAGTCTAAAGTATAATCTTTGGAAATTGTAACAGAAGAATTAAGTTGAAAATTATAGTACCAGACATAATATTCAGTTGAAATAAGAATAAATAATTATTTATTTGTGTTGGAAAAAATATGTAACATAATAAATTATTTTAAAAAAATATCACCACTGTGAAACTCACTTGTCAGAATTCTATACGCTAACCATTACCCAGGATTCCATACTCTAACCATCAATCACACATACCCACGACAATAACGTCCTCTTTTCACTTCAACTCAATGATGTCACATTGGACAGAAACCTATAAGGAACAATAATCGAGTGCAATTTCAGTTTATTTACTGAAATTTGTTCTTTCAGGATGCAGATCATCTTTGTGTGTGTGTGTGTGTGTGTGTGTGTGTGTGTGTGTGTGTGTGTGTGTGTGTGTGTGTGTGTGTGTGTGTGTGTGTGTGTGTGTGTGTGTGTGTGTGTGTGTGTGTGTGTGTGTGTGTGTGTGTGTGTGTGTATTGTTGTGCTGTACTGTACTGTTTTGTGTATCCTCTAAAGTAAAAAAAAATGAGCGAACCCAAACCCTTTGGAATTTTTCTTTCTTCAGGAAAATAGCAGGAGAGAAATCTTGTGAAATATTTCTAGGTAAATTAGATGTTTTAATTTTTCATTCTGAATATACTTGTAAATAATATTTCAGTTAAGATAAAAATCCAAATGGCTAGTTTTCTGGCACCTTAATATAGAAAATAAGGGGATAAATATCCTTTGTTGTTTTATAGCCAGTAAGCGAAACTAAAGATCGATAACTACGATCTATAAGTTTCATGCCGAAAAACTATCGGCGAAGGAAATTCGAAGTAAAGGTGGAGCAAGCTCCCTCACTATTCTTGATATTTTCTCATAATGTAAAACACAGCTCCTAGGAGATGTAATACTGTCATTACATTATGAGGAAAAGTCACTACCCAGACCGGTTTCAACCATTTTTTTGAGGTCTCATCAGTGAGTAGGTAGACAACAGCTCACAAATTGACTACATTTTGACTAAAAGAAAACATCTTAAGGTTGTGACAAATTGTAAAGTAATTCCAACAGATCAAGTAGCACAACAATACCGATCGATTGCTGTGCGCAGACTTTAAAATAAGATCGAAGATAAGAACTTCTGGATGCCGTGGGATGAAGACAATTAAGTGGTTTCGCTTAAAAGACGAGAGTGTGAGGAATCGTTTTAGGGAGAGGGTGTTAGAGAGGATTTCGAATGGACTGGAAAGTGTACAGGATTGGTGGAAACATAATTCAAAAGTAATCCTGAGCTGTGCAATCGAGGTGCTTGATGAGACATCTGGAAAGTTTAGAGAGCAAAAGGAGGGTTGGTGGTGGAATAATGATGTACAAGTGGCAGTGACAGCTAAGAGAAAGGCAAAGCAGAAGTGGGATGAGTCAAGAGTGGAAGAGGACAGAGAGGTGTACAAAGAGAGAAAGCAAGAAGTCAAGAGAGTTGTGGCACAGGCGAAGGCCATGGCATATCAATATCTGTATGATCAATTAGAAACAAAGGAAGGACAGAGAAAAATTTACCAACTAGCGAAATGTAGAAATAAAGCAGCAAAGGACATCTTACACGTGAGGCAGATCAAAGATGCTGAAGAAAGAGTATTATGGAGGGATGTGGACATAAGAAACAGATGGAAAATATACTTTGAGTGACTTTTGAATGAGGAAAATGCAAGGACTCACAAAGGAGATGGGCAGCCTTCTGAGGGGATGGTGCAGAACATCAGTAGAGTGGAAGTGACGGAGGACATGAAGAGGATGAGGAATTGAAAATCGGTGAGCCCCGACAGAATTCCAGTGGAGGCGTGGAAGGCACTGGGGGAAGAGGGAATTGACCTGCTGTGGGACATGTTCATGAAAGTTTGCTAACAGGAAAATATACCCGAGGAATGGAGGGAGAGTACTCTTGTCCCCATCTGCAAGGGTAAAGGGGATGCACAAGACTGTAAAAATTACAGAGGAATAAAGTTGATGCCCCACACAATGACGATCCTAGAAAGGGTTCTTGATGGTAGATTGAGGAAGGAGGTGGAGATTGCAAAGGAACAATTTGGATTCATGCCTGGTAGATCAACAACAGATGCTATCTTTGGGTTACGGCAGATGATGGAAAAATATCGAGAGAAACAAACGGAGCTACATCTGGTATTTATTGATCTGGAGAAAGCATACGATAGAGTGCCAAGGCAAGAAGTCTAGCGGTGTCTGAGGGAGAAGAAGGTGCCGGAGAAATATGTCAGGATGGTGCGGGAAATGTACAGAAATGTGAAGACAAGTGTTCGGACCTGTTTGGGACAGACAGAAAGTTTTCAAGTAACAGTTGGCTTGCATCAAGGGTCAGCATTAAGTCTGTTTCCGTTTAATATTGTGAGGGAGGTGGTAACAGAGGAGGTGAGAGAAGATGCGCCTTGGACAATGTTGTATGCAGACGACATCTTGTTGTGTGTAGATTCAAGAGAAGAAGCGGGAACTAAACTGGAAAGATGGAGAAAAGTACTGGAAGAGATTGAGCAGAAGAGATATGAGACTGAGCAGAAGTAAGACAGAGTATATGTGTTGCGCAGTTGGCGGCGGCCAGCAGACAGATCTGGAGCTGGAAGGAAATGTCATCAGGAAGGTGAGAGACTTTAGATACTTAGGTTCAACAGTGGAAGAAGATGGAGGAGCTGAGAAGGAAGTGGGATGCAGGATACAAGCGGGTTGGAGGAACTGGAGGGACTGGAGGCTGGAGTGTTATGCGATAAGAGGGTGCCGATCAATCCGAAATTTATAGGACAGTAGTGAGGCCAGCTATGACATATGCTATAGAAACTGTGGCCCTGAGGAAAAATAACATCAGCAGGATGGAAGTAGCAGAGATGAGAATGCTTAGGTGGATGTTCGGTGTGACCAGAAAGGATCGTCTGAGAAATGACTATGTCAGGGGGAACAGTGAAAGTTAGGAACTTAGGAGCGAAAATACAGAAGGCAAGGTTGAGATGGTTTGGTCATGTGATGAGGAGGGAGGTCCAATATGTGTGAAGAAGGGTCGTGCAGATGGATGTGCAAGGAAGGCGGAAGCGTGGGTGGCCAAAGAAGAGATGGAGGGAGCTGGTAGAAGAGGACTTGAAGATGAAGAACTTGGATGTGGTGACAGCCCAAGACAGGAAGGTGTGGAGGAGACTCAATACAAACAGTGACCCCACTTAAGTGGGAGAAGCTGCAGAAGAAGAAGAAGAAGAAGAAGAAGAAGAACAGTGAGTAGGTAGACCTGGAAGATATCAAAGCTTAGTGAAAAGAACTTACATACCTTCACTATACGAATGCCATAAAGGTGTGATTATATTTTAGTTAAGATAAAAAGCCAAATGGCTAATATCGTTGATGTGTTCTCCGTATTTAAGAATATTTATTCTGCTTATAATTTGTAATAAAGTTAACAACATTTAATTAGAAAAGTAATGAAGTTTTTAAGATCACAAAAACATGACATAGAAGCAGAAAAACTGAGATTTTGATCTTAACTAAAATATAATTACACCTTTACGGCATTCGTATAGTGAAGATATGTAAGTTCTTTTCACTAAGCTTTGATATCTTCCAGGTCTACCTACTCACTGATGATACCTCAAAAAAAGGTTGAAACCGGCTGGGTAGTGACCTCTCCTCATGATTTAATAACAGTGTTACATCTCTTAGGAGCTGTGTTTTACATTATGAGAAAATATCAAGAATAGTGAGGGAGCTTGCTCCACCTTTACTTCGAATTTCCTTCACCGATAGTTTTTCGGCATGAAACTTATAGATCGTAGTTATCGATCTTTAGTTTCGCTTACTGGCTATAAAACAACAAAGGATATTTATCCCCTTATTTTCCAAATAATATTTCAGTCAAATAAATGTGTATTTGTAAACTTAAATGAACAATTAAAGTATCGTTGATGTGTTCTCCATATTTAAGAATATTTATTCTGCTTATAATTTGTGATAAAGTTAACAACATTTAATTAGAAAAGTAATGAAGTTTTTAAGATCATAAAAACATGACATAGAAGCAGAAAAACTGAGATTCCAATAATTAATTATTTTAGAAAATGTGAACATGAAAGAAAAAAATGTGTGTGTGTGTCCACTGATATCCCTAATTATTTTAGGAAATGTCTACTGGTATACTGACAAATATTTTCCCATAGTTCCACAATCGAGCCAAAGACCCCAACACTTGACCAAATATCCTCCCAGAATTCCAATCTCTAATCATTACCCATAATGCCACATGCTAACAAAGAAAAGCTCATCTCCTGTCAATGACAAACACAACCACATCCCAGAAATTCACTCTCTGACCAAAAACCTACAAGTCCATACGCGAACCAAACACACAACATGATGTCACTTCTCTAATTCTTATCTTATCTAGATCTCAATCTTGTCATATTTCCATACTCTAACCATCACCCAGAATTTCATACTTGAACAATTTCCTAGAATTCCATACTCGAACCAAAACACACAACATGATGTCACTGACAGATGTGCACCCAGGGAAATTCCAAGGATCCCATACTCGATCTTATCTCTAACCATCACCAACAATTCCATATGCTCACCACTACCCAGAATTCCATACTCTAACAAATTACCCACAATTCCATATGCAAACCAAAACACATAACATAACGTGACTGAGAGATGTTCCCCCACGGAATTCCAAACATTCCATACTCATAACGTCACGAATGCTTATCTCTAACCATCACCCACAATCCCATATGCAAACCATTACCCAGAATTCCATACGTGAGCAAATACCCACAATTCAATATGCAAACCCAAACACACTATGTGACGTCACACAGATGTTCCTCGAGGTAATTCCAAAGATTCTATATTCATGATATCACGATTCCTTATGTTATCTTGAACTTGATCTTGTTATTAGTGCCCCCACTGCTACTACTCACTAGATTTAATGTTAAACCATCTTCCTCTACTTCCTTCAATTCCAACTGCTGACTTACAACTCAAATAAAGATTAAATATTGTTCGATATAATGCCCCATTGACACGATATAACTACAGAGTTCTGAATAGCTTTTCCCTTTGCACCTTGTCATATGCCTTTTGCAGGTCTACAAAACTTAAGAATAGATCTTTGTTGTATTCCTAGGATTTCTCAACTATTTGTCATAAAGTGAAAATCTGATCCTGGCCGAATATATTTGACCTGAATCCAGCTTTTCTTCACAAAGCTTCCTTCCACAATCCTTCTCAACCGTTTCTCAAGTATACATAAATCTTACCAGGAGCAGTCAGTAGGAAAATACCTCTGTAATTCTCACATTCACTTTTATGTATTTCCCTTTTTATATTATTATTATTATTATTATTTGACATCTCCAGGAGTCGAAAGACTCATCAAGAGAGAATGTGCCAACAGCATCGAACGAAAAATCCCTTCCAACTACTAACCGCGCTCAAACTTGCTTAACTTTTTGCGTGAGCCATTAGTAGCAGAGGGCCTACCAATCGACCAACCTTGGCTACTATGATATATAAGGTTACTATGAAAGCTGTAATAAAATCATCTGGAATTCGTACCTCTGTCCAGGCCTTTTGAACCATGCAGCGCAGCCACTGTAAGACTTTTATACCTCCATACTTGAGCATTTCTTGTAGAATACATCTACTCCAGCTACCTTTCCACATTTCAGGCTTTTGATGGCTTTTACTACTGCAAGTTTGGATATATAATTCCTGAGTGCATGCATATTGAATGTTTTTACCACTGTGCTGTCTGCTTGTTTCATTTACCAATTTAAGTAATTACTCCATACATCAATGATATCTTTTTCTCCAGTTTTGATGTCACCTTTATCATTTCTAATCCCTTTTACTGCACTCTTTCCTCCATTTCTGAGCATTTTCAACAGACCAAAGAATATTTTGCCACCTTCCTGATATTTATTTTCTATGTTCTTGCCAAATTCTTCCCATGACTTTTGTTTAGCTAGTTTTACACGGTGTTTTCCTTTCTTATATTTGTCGCTGTATTTTCTAAGAGCACAAGCTGACTTATTTGCAGGAACTTTCGATATGCTTCCTTATTTCCTTCACTGCCTCTTTAACTTCCTGTGTCCACCATTGAGTTCTGATTTTTTTTATCCTTGCAGATAACCTCACCACATGCCTTTCTGGCTGAATCAATCAATGTTCACTTCAGGGCTTGCCACGGAATCTGCAAGGTTTGGTTCGTTTTCTCAAACTTTTTCATTTTTTCTTGAATAATGTTTGTGTATATTAAAACTTTAAAACTTTCTTAGATATTCTTCTTTTCAATATGAAATTTAATTTTATCCTGCTCAAGACTAAATGATGATCACTTCCAATTTCAAATCCTCTGTACACTGCAGTGACCTGCATCAATGAGAAAACATCACTCTCAACAATAGCATAGTAAGTGAGACTTTTCTTATTCCTTGCCTCTTCTCTCCGGAATGTATGCACATTTTTAAGTTGGAACATTGTAGTAATAACCAGTCCATGTCCTGAGAAGAATCCAAGATGTATTTGCCATTATTATTAGCTTTGCTCTTTTCTACAAATTTTACCTAAATATTTTTGTATGTCTGAGAATCATTTCCTACTCTGCTATTTAGATCCCCAACAAGGACTAACTTTTCCCTTTCCATTGTGTCAGTTGCTTTTTCTAAAGCATCAAAAAATTGCTCCACTTCTACCTTAGTAGAACCGTCTGTGGGACCATAGGCACAAATAAGTCTCATTGTCCAGTTTCCCATTCTGATATTTGCCCACATCACTCTACTTGATACTGTTTGCCATTCAAGAAGATTAGCCTCGTATTTAGTGTTGAATACTATGGCTACTCCTTCTTTTCCTTGATTGTTATTGCCTGAATATGGTATTTTGTATTTATTGCTTAGAAAGATTTCGCCGGTTTTGTATTTTTTGTTTCCGGTATTCCTATTATGTTTATCTGGTACTTGTCCAATTCCTCACGTACCTCCATTTCTTTGTAATTGAAGCTTCTTATGTTGACAGTGCTTATCTTCGACTCTTGGTGATGTTGAGTTGCGGTGAGTTTCAGGATTGTTGCAGATATTTCTCTGGCGAAAACAACGGGGACCTTGTTAAACTGTGCGACGCTCCAGCTGGCATGCAATTTTGTCATGTTGTACCACCATTTTTTATTTTGGTTTAACCAATAAGAATACAATTTAGTTGACTAAATCCCAAATTGCCAGCCATCCTCATTCATTCAGTATCAAGGTATTCAGTAACCTAACAGGGTGCTGCACGAGAAGGTGAGAATTGGAGCTTAGGTCAGAAGCCCTGGTCGGTTCTCTGCATTCCTTTAAAGGCTATGTGGAGGTCTACTCTCAGTTTTACAGCTTTGACCCTTAAACATCCCATTATTAAAATTATGATTATATATTATGTGTTTTACAACACATGGTTTTGTTTTTATTTAACAATGAAATTCATACGATTTTTTTTCTGTAAAATATATTAATAATAAGTTACTCTCATTGGTAATGTATAGTTGGAGTTGCAAAAGATTTCATTTTTACAGTATTTATACAATAACTATAAATTATACATATTTACAAGTTTTGCTTTAATGTATGAGTAGTTAAGCGCTGTAACTACTGCACTAAATGTAATATGTGGATTTTTTTTTTTTTTTTTTGTTGATCTCGGTTAAGATAATATCTCAGCTTGCATATTCTCGAAACTTTTTATGAAGCTTATCTGAGGATGACACCGGTTAGTTATTGTTTATTGGTTTGATTGCTGTGTTGGAAGTAAACTGATGTTTGATAAGTCTGATATTCACTACATCCTAGGATGAGAAATTCATTCACACGAACAGGCAGGGATATATAAACATACGCACACGAAAATTTGGAATAATAATAATAATAATAATAATAATAATAATAATAATATGATTTTTTTAATAATAACATTTTTATTGATCTCTAAAATATTTACATATATAATAATCGTTTTGAGTGATATTCCAACATATTTTTACAAAGTTAAGTATTTAGTGCTGTGATTAATGTGTACTGTACATTAGCTTTCAATATAATCCTTTTAATAATATTTTTACTTATATATTATGTATTTATCAAGAAATTTTGTTCTAATATTAACAATGAAGATTACACAGAGTTTTTTATATAATGAATAACTCATATATAACTGTAATTGTAATGTACAGTTGCAGCTGAATAAAATTCTATTTTATTCAACTGCATTTTTGTTTGGGTCGCATTTCTGCTTTCATTCTTGAACCTTCTGGGAGCTTATCTGAGGATGATAATAGATGTCGGTGATTTCGTGGTTTTGTTTCAGTACCCATCACGAGATAGGTGGTGTAGATTTTAACTGTTTATATAAATGCTTTTTCCGTTAACGTGTACAGGCGAGTACACTCCCCCCACATACTACCACTGCATGAGCACGGTTTAGCCTTTTTGGAGGCTAAAAGGTGGATTTGGATATGGCGTGTTTGTGTCCTTATATCGGTGTTGAGAGGTATATGTTATGTTTTTTTTTGTGTGTGTGTGTGTATTTAACTTCTCTCTAATTTTCAGTCTCGCATCTATGTAGCCTGTTTCAGCTGTAGGTCCCTAGGTTTCTGTCATCGAATGGCAGTTTGTTGATTATGTCAGATATGTATAAACTTCGTGTGGCTTTTCCGCAATGATTCTTGTATTTATATTTATGTAGTTTGTTGACTGTGGTCTTTTTATCAGATATATTGTTCTGGTTACTCTGTAGGTTGAACTGAAGTAATGTTTTAGCATGAGTGTGTAATGGCATAAGTGTCTCACCTTAAATAATTTGTGTTATCTCCTTGCTGCAGGAATAATTGTGGGCTGTTCTCTTTGTTCCCAAAATATCAGTTTTACCATTTTATTTTGCAATAGTTATAATCAGTTTAGTTTGTAGTCTGTACAGAATGCATGTGATGTGATTGCGTATCTTAAAATGTTTCCACATAATGCTTTATAGATTGGTCATTTTATGTGTGTCAGAGCAATATTTTTTAATAGATTTGGTTGCTTGCTATTGTCCTGAGTGTTTGTTGTGCACATAATTTGCATGGTATGGCTATTTCAAATTTCATCAGCATCGAAGAGAAGTCAGAAAACGTTTTGTTTTCACCTGTGTGAAAACGTTTTGTTTTGTTGTGGTTTTAGAGTGATATTTATCAAATACTATATCAAAAAACTATATCAAATTATATATATGTTACGGTTAAAGTAATAAATCCGGTTATTATTAATTATTGCCGGTTAAAGTGAATAATTTACGACAATTAATCACTTTAACCGGTTAAAGTGAATAATTCCTAGAGGAGTCTGGTAAACGTAACCTTAACGTAAATGTAAGTCTGGTAAATGTTACCTAACCTAACCTATTCATTCTCAATAGAAATTATAACAGCTTAGGTTAGGTTAGGTTAGGTTAGTTTATAATGAAAAAAGTAAGGAAAGTACCTAACCTAACTAATAAAGGTTAGGTTAGTTTAGGTTAGGTTAGTTTATAATGATTTCTGATTTCATTGAGTGCAAAAGAAGTACTTTTCTTACTTTTTTCATTATAAACTAACCTTACCTAACCTAACCTGAGCTATTATAATTTCTATTGAGAATGAAAACCTGTATATAAAACCTATAAACATGTTTTTATTACATTTACCAGACTCCTCTAGGAATTATTCACTTTAACCGGTTAAAGTGATGAATTCTCTAAATTATTCACTTTAACCGGTAATTATTAATAATAACCGGATTTATCACTTTAACCGTAACACACACACACACACACACACACACACACACACACACACACACACACACACACACACACACACACACACACACAATATACAAATATATATATACAGGGTGTTCGGGATAAATTTGACAGTTTCGTAAGGAAAAAGAAAATCTTCTTTGTATCTATTAAATTTAGTGAATTGACAAAAAAATATTACATGCAGAGTTAATTACAATACTATCAACAAGATTTACTCAAAATAACCACCATTAGCATCGATCACAGCTTCAATTCTGCTTCGGAACCGCGAACAAGCTGATGCGACAGTCTCCCTGGGAAGGGCCGCAAAAACTGTTTTAATTTTATCCATTAACTGGGCTTTTGTATTACTGGAAGTGCGATTGGTGTCTTTTTCAACTGCGCCCCATACAAAATAATCCATGGGGTTAAGGTCTGGGGAGTTTGGAGGCCAAACATTTGGACTGGTGAAGTCGTAGAAATTTTCAGACAACCATTTTTGACTTTTCCCAGAGGTGTGGAAAGGGGCCGAATCCTGCTGCCATACATACGGCCTACCATTGGCTACCCTTGTTATCCAGGACTACAGTTAGCAACTCCACGAACAAAGCCCGAATTCCAATGCCAGGGTTCTTCAACACCTGTTCCTGCAGATTTGCGAGGAATTCTGCTGTACGAACGCAATCAGATCGTCTGCTAGGGATCTTTCTTCTTGCTACATCCTCGTAGTCACCATTGCAAGTCTCTAGTTCATGCCTGATTGTTTTTACTGTATTCAGGGAGCATTGGGCAGCAGTCGTAATATCCTTATTTTGATGGCGGGCACGAATCATCATGATACAAGTTATTCTCTTCCATGATTCAGGTGGGTTCCAGCTATCCATCCTTTCTGACATCTTGTATATGAATGAAGAAGGGTCCAAACTTTTAAATGAAGAGAAGTGTGTGTTAATACATGTAACTTACGGAAAAATATAATTAATTATAAATATGTCAAATTTATCCCGAACACCCTGTATATATATATATATATATATATATATATATATATATATATATTTGTATAGTGAGATATTTAGTTTCTATGGGTGGGTAGGATCTAGTGATTTTTGAATATCATTAGCTTTGTTTTTCAGAGTTTATATATATATTCTGTTTTCAGTTAGTCAGTTGGTGATCAGATAGATGTCGCGTAATATATTTGTGTAAGCGATATTTGTGTTGTGAATGGATACTTTGGCCAGGTCGTCTGAGTTTTGGAAGATATTACTTTTTAGGAGAAGATGACTAATATCGTGTGTATATGTTAAACAGAATGGGAGAAAGTGCAGCTCCTTGTGGTACTCCACAGGTTAACAGTACTTCTTTGCTGTGCGCTGATCCTATATGTGTGATGGGCTTTCTGTTTTTCATGAATGCTTTGAACCACTGGAGTAGACGACCTGCGATTCCGATATGTGTTAGTTTGTTCAACAAGGTTTTGTGTGTTAGTGTGGTAAACGCTTTTGTTTGGTCAATAAAAACTACTAATACCATTTCGTTTTTATCTAACGCAGCGTTTATTAGGTCTGGGAAATCTTCCAGGAGTGTTACTGTTTCTTTATTTTATTATCATTATTATTTTATTTTTTTTTAAACAATATTGTATTTTTGAGATTTGGAATTTTTCAGTGTAAGTGAGAATTTGCGATACACAATGTGCTCCATGATTTGTTGATTACAGGGATGGGGCGATGGGTAGGTAATTAATTATAATGTTGCTTTTGCCATGTTTATGTATGAGAGTGATTAATGCAGTGTTTAGTGTTTCAGGTATGTGCCCTGTTTTGCAGATTTTATTTACCAGTTTTAGTATAACTGGACATAGGTTAATTGAGCGTTTATTGATGTCTTTTGGTCTGATTCCGTCTGCTCCTGGTTCTTTGTTGGGGGCTAATTTAATGAATTGCAAATGACTATTTGCATTTCATTAAATTAGGTGGGGAACAACCCAGTCAGTGTGGTTCCCGGTGGGGAAGCACACTGACTGGGTTGCTTGTGGTCCTAGTGGAGAATATTTCTTTATGTGAGGAGAGAATGTTATCTGCAGTTTTTGGACTGAGTTCGCGAAGTGTTGATTAAAGTTGTTTGCCAGCTGCTTGATTTGGGCTCTCAAGCAAAGCTGTGTTTTATTGTTTCTTAGGCACTGGTATTGTGTGTATTGTCCAGCATTTGATTGATCAGGTGCCATGTTTTCTTTAGCTCGTTCTGAGTTGTTCATTTGTTTCTATAATAGTTTCTTTTTGCATTTATAATCGGTTTTGTTAAGTAATTCTGTTTTCTTTTGTATTCAGTGTGTTCTGTAACTTCTTAGATTGTTTCAGTAGGGCATCTTTCCTTGAATGTCTATTAATATGTTTTCTGTTATCCATGGATTCCGTCTGGTTTGAGGGCGTATTTTTACTTTCGTTAATGCTTAGTAGTAGGGGAGGCACTTCTGACCAAATGCTTCCGGTGGGCGTGGCTTTTCCCTGAGGGTATATGTGTCAATGGCTTCAGCTTGGAGGTTCTGACCAAGTGCTTCCGGTGGGCGTGGCTTCCTGACGTCATGAGTTTGGAATGTTTGGAATTTCCATGTGGGCAACTGTGTGAATGGCTTCAGTTCTTGTGTTTTGGTTCGCATATGGGGTTATGGGGGATTTTTTGGTTCGCCTATGGAATTATGGGTGATGATAGAGATAAGGATTCGTGTTGTGATTGGTGGGACACTTTAAACCAAATGCTTCCGGTGTGCGTGGCATCCTGAGTCAGGAATTTCCCTGGGAGCATATGTGGTCACTGGCTTCAGTTCTTGTGTTTTGGTTCGCGTATGGAATTATGGGTGATGGTAGAGATAAGGATTCGTGTTGTGGGTGTGTGTTGTTTTCAGATGTAGATAAGTGACATCATTTGTTATTTGTAAATAAATGTCGTCATTTGTAAATAAGTGACGTTGTTGTTTTGAATGGAAAGGATGATATTAGTGGATAAGAAATCGTGTCGTGATTGGTGGGACACTTTAAACCAGATCAAGATCAAGATAAGATAAGGAAATGTGACGTGAATATTTGTTATTAGTTGTAAATAATTGGTGGGACACTTCTGACAAGATCAAGATCAAGATAACATTAGGATTCATGACGTGAATGTTTGTTGTTATTGAGTTTGGAATGATAATTTAATTTAACTATATTCTATGTCACACAAACATACAGTTTTTTTTCTTCTTCTCTAGATGGTTGTACTAATTTTCCAATAAATTTTGGGTATTTCTTTCCTGTTAAAGTGTGGAAATTCTTAGAGAAAGTCGTGATGGCTCTCGTGTTTCGATCTTTTCTGAATAATTAATTATATACTTAAAGTACCTGTCCTTAAACACACACACACACACACACACACATACACATTAGATATAAAAAATCGCTAATGTGTCCATGTTGATACTCTAATATATAACCTATGATTATTCTTATGGGAAAAAAAAAAACTATTCAGTATTAGAATTACGCTTACCAAACAACATGCGATCAGTTATGTTTAAGTTAAAAAAGTATTTACAGCTTTCCAGATGACTCTTCGAAATTCGATTATTCCAAAATAGTTCAATTTTATATCCACAACACAACACAAACACAAAAACCACAAAGAATGAAATTTCTGTAAATACTGTAACCTGAACTAGTTACTTCGTCCTTTAGATTACGGAGCGTAGATGGTGAGGATTTGTCATTGCAATATCCCCCAGCGAGCGCTTTTCTTCAAAGGGGATGACATGAGTCACATCCGTAAATTGGGGTATTGTTCAAAAGCCAGCATTTCCTCAAGTTTGGATATTTCTCAAATACTTACATATGACTAAGGGATTAGTATCCACATGTTTGAATGAAAATTATTCATTCTTCGTTACCGTCGGCATTCATTGGTGTAGTAAATTAATGCTTACATTTAATGTTAATTTAGATTGCTGTTAGAGTATGGAATTCAGACAAGTGAAATTATTATTTTTTTTTCAAATTGATTGGTTATTTTCTGTATTTTACTTTTAAAAGTCATATTCTAACAGAATAACTGAGTAGAATTAATAAATATATAAAGTATATGTGAATTTATTTTCCAACACTGAATATTTCTCATTAAGTCTTTTACAGTAGGTTTCCTGAATATTCCAATTGTTGATTAACATGTATTCACAGAACACAAACACAAATCTGAAAAGAACATTTCACTTTTTCATTATAGCTTACTGTGGCTAACATATATTCACACCACAAAACACACAAAACATAGGAGTTGATAGATATTTCTGTAAATAACCAGAAAAGCTAGTGGACTACTTAATTTACTTTAGTATCCGTTTAGTTCTCTGTATTAATCTTTCCCATGGGTGTCCATCCTTGGTAGGAAGCTCTATGCGCTGTTTCGTTTAGGGTAAGTGTTATTTCCGGTTTCGAATTCCGATTGCTGTTAGAGTATGGAATTCAGACAAGTGAAATTATTATTTTTTTTTTCAAATTGATTGGTTATTTTCTGTATTTTACTTTTAAAAGTCATATTCTAACAGAATAACTGAGTAGAATTAATAAATATATAAAGTATATGTGAATTTATTTTCCAACACTGAATATTTCTCATTAAGTTTTTTCTTAAAGTTCCCCAAGCTTAGTGGGAAAGTCTATGCACCGTTTTGTTTAGGGTAAGTGTTATTTCCACTTTCGAATTCCGATTGCTGTTAGAGTATGGAATTCAGACAAGTGAAATTTTTATTTATTTATTTTTTTTCAAATTGATTGGTTATTTTCTATATTTTACTTTTACACGTCATATTCTAACAGAATAACTGAAAAAAAAATAAAAAAACGCGTTTTTTTATTTTTTTTCCAAAAAAGTTTTCATAAAAAACGCGTTTTTTCCTAAAAAGTTATCATAAAAAACCAGTTTTTTAAATTTTTTTTTCCCCAAAAAAGTTATCAGTATCAATTGGAGGTGACATCACTAAAAGATATCCGCAAACGATGAGCTCACTCATCTCCACTAGGCTGAGCAGACATCTTCTGGAGGAGAGGGGATGGTGAGAGACTAGGGTGATGGGGTTAGGTTGGGGGAGCATTGCAGGGAAGACATCTGTCACCCTCTGTGATATCACAGTATGAGAGACATATGTTCCCCAGAAATATCCAAACACATAACAACATTGTTGTCATGTTTTGTTTGGCTATGGAATTGTGGGTGATGTTTTTGAGATAAGATATCTTGGAATTTTCCCAGGGTGACACACATCCGTCATTGTCGTCATGGTTTATCCAACACCATGTAGAAACATGTCCGTGAATCATCTGCACAAAAGTTTCATTTTGGAAGGAATGGTCAGGGTTAAGGGTCAGGTAAACAGTACTATAAGGAAAAATAAACGAGTCAAGTGTCTTTGCAGTTACGACAATTCGTTCATCCTGTGAAGTTATCGTATTGTGTTGTGGTGATTGGTATCCAGGAAAGTAAAGTAAAGTAAAATAATGGGTGAGCCACAAAAGTCATTGAAATTTTCTTTCTTCAGGAAAATAGCACGAGACAAAACTCTTCACCTAGCTCTAAAAGGATGGAAACCGATTATTATTTTAGAAGACACGTACATTGTGATGTATTTATCCCGGACCACTTGGGAAAAATTACGCAGGAAGTGGTCTGATATCCTCGGCTACTTGCAAAGAAGAGTTGACTACGAAATGGACCTCGGTGATTGTAATATTCTGAAATGCCAAGATAGGGAACTAATACTTGATGATACAGGAGCTGATGGAAGTAAGGTTTTTTCTATTAGTTGTGAAAAAGCTGAGAGATTTTCAACAAAAATGTACGACATTGATAATCATTTACTATTTTTGGAAACTGAATTACCATCTGTCCGTTTAATGGGAAAAATTATCGCTCAACATTTAAATTCATCAATGGTAAAATTAGACTTTCAAGATTTTATCCAATTCGATAAAGATTCTTTATTTTGGGACATTTACGAACATTTTACAAAAACTGTTTGTGTATATTTGCTGACAAAAGAATACACAGAATGTTTAGCGAGGCATGGTGTCATTTCCAGACTGACACAATATCAAACGTAAGGAAGTGTGGTTACCATGGTATCTGATTTAAAAATTCTTTTGCATGACCAGCTATTTTGATGTAATGTAACCAAGAAACAGTGAGTAACAAAAATTTTATTCATTGAACTCTTTGGAAAATGTTAAGAGTCTAAACTAAATATTGTGAAATATTTTTAGGTAATTACATGTTTCGAATTTTTCTCAGTGAATATACTTGTAAATAGTATTTCAGCAAAATAAAATGTGCATTTGTAAACTTAAATGAACAAAGATGTGTGTTTTTGTTGTTGTGTTTTTCCACAGTGAATTTTTACTCAGTTATTCTGATTAGATCTTGATATTTAAATCCACAACTTTATATCTTAATGCAATTCTGTTTAATTATTTTAAAAAAATCACAACTGTGAAATTAATGCCAGGACAGGAAAAAAAAAAGTGTTGAAAACGAAAATCCATGTATTGATTATTTTAGAAATTGTCTAATGCTACCTATTGACATTATTTGAGTTATCTGAAAACAAATCGTTCACATAATCGAAAATCCGAACTGTTAGAATTTGGTTATTTTACAGAGAGAGAAAGAGAGAAGCATCTAATTAAACCAACAAAACGTGACTTTAACACTTCTTTAAAGTTTGGCATAGAGAAAATGTTTGTACTCTACAGATAACACATATACAAATTTTACCTTTCCCTACACAAAGTAAGATAAAAACACACCAACAGTATATCCAACAGCATGTGAAAACATGTCATTGAGTCATCTGCGCAAAGGTTCATTTTTGAAGGAACGGTCAGGGTAGGGGATGGTAAGTGTAAACAGTACTATAAGAAAATACCAGAGAGTCGAGTGAGTTTGGACTTAAGGTAATCGTTCATCCACTGCAGCTGCTGTTTTGTGATTTGTGTTTGGTAATGCAAAAATAATGGGTGAGCCACAAATTCATTGAAAGTTTCTTTGTGAAAAGTTCTAATTGTTTAGAATTTTGAAAACGAAAGTTACCATAAAGTATACGATCAGAGCTAATAATCAGTGAAATAATAATAAATAACTATTTATTTGTGGTGCCATATGAAGTAATCGAAGAAGAAGAATGAAGGAAAACGATTATGAAAAATCGACAGTGGGTGAAAAATACGAATTTTCAGTTATCATTGGGATAATTGATGTACAATTTTTGTTCAATAAGAGTTCAAATTTATTTCCTAAAGAAATTTTTATTTCTGATGGATTTAGTGTAAGATATGCAGTGACAAAATCACCTTGTAGTTGGAAAGAATTACCTGAAAGAGTTAAAAAACAGAATTCTTGGTTAATAAAATATAACCATCAGCTGAAGTGGGAAATTGGTTCACTAGCTTTGGACAAACTAAGAGATTGGATGATAGAATCAACATGCAAATATCATATATTACTTGCCAAAGGAAGAGAAAAATCAAAAACATTAACGAAGTTAATAGGGAGGCCTGTTCTTGATTTAAATGAAATTGGATGCCCAAAACGTGAAAACATAATGTGTACTTTTAAATGCTTTTGGAAACATAACGAAAGATTCTGTGCTTTTAATAATTCTCTGAAGTATACGTATTGGATTCGAAAATATAAATATGCAACCCTTAATTTTACTACTACAGTAATAAATTCCCAACAAACAAACACCAAATGAAAATTAACTTTCAGATGAGAATCACATTGTCAAAACCATACGATGGCAATTCCACAACCATGGAAGAACCTTTGATGTATTTTTCAATTTATTTATTTTCTGTATTGTTAGATTCAGTAAATACAATTTGTAAATAATATTTCGTTCAATAAAATGTGTAAATTAAATGAACAAATTGGGTGTCGTAGATGTGTTATACAAATTTAAGAAGGAAGATAACGTTTTTTTTTTTTTTTTTCCTTGTGAAATTTCATGCCAAAGTAACCAGAGAATTTTTTTTTTTTGATTCATTGAATTAAAAGTCTTATTTGTTCGTTATCTACAAACAAGGTTAATGAATGAAAACTAACAGTGTGGGAAAATAATTCATAAATAAATTCTACTTACAGAAATAGGTTAAGAGCACAAGGAATCGAAGGTAAAATTAATAGTTATATTGGTAATTTCCCAGCGGAAACCAAAAGTTCGAAACAAAACACACGATTTCTCACCTACGTACAACAAAAGGCGACCGGATAAGGCTTAATGAGAAATATACAGTGTTGGAAAATAAATTCTCATATACTTTATATATTTATTAATTCTGCTCAGTTATTCTGTTAGAATATGACCTGTAAAAGTAAAATACAGAAAATAACCAATCAATTTGAAAAAAAATAAATAAATAAAAATTTCACTTGTCTGAATTCCATACTCTAACAGCAATCGGAATTCGAAAGCGGAAATAACACTTACCCTAAACAAAACGGCGCATAGACTTTCCCACTAAGCTTGGGGAACTTTAAGAAAAAACTTAATGAGAAATATTCAGTGTTGGAAAATAAATTCACATATACTTTATATATTTATTAATTCTACTCAGTTATTCTGTTAGAATATGACTTTTAAAAGTAAAATACAGAAAATAACCAATCAATTTGAAAAAAAAAATAATAATTTCACTTGTCTGAATTCCATACTCTAACAGCAATCGGAATTCGAAACCGGAAATAACACTTACCCTAAACAAAACAGCGCATAGATCTTCCTACCGAGGATGGACACCCGTGGGAAAGATTAATACAGAGAACCAAACGGATACTAAAGTAAATTAAGTAGTCCACTAGCTTTTCTGGTTATTTACAGAAATATCTATCAACTCCTATGTTTTGTGTGTTTTGTGGTGTGAATATATGTTAGCCACAGTAAGCTATAATGAAAAAGTGAAATGTTCTTTTCAGATTTGTGTTTGTGTTCTGTGAATACATGTTAATCAACAATTGGAATATTCAGAAAACCTACTGTAAAAGACTTAATGAGAAATATTCAGTGTTGGAAAATAAATTCACATATACTTTATATATTTATTAATTCTACTCAGTTATTCTGTTAGAATATGACTTTTAAAAGTAAAATACAGAAAATAACCAATCAATTTGAAAAAAAAAAATAATAATTTCACTTGTCTGAATTCCATACTCTAACAGCAATCTAAATTAACATTAAATGTAAGCATTAATTTACTACACCAATGAATGCCGACGGTAACGAAGAATGAATAATTTTCATTCAAACATGTGGATACTAATCCCTTAGTCATATGTAAGTATTTGAGAAATATCCAAACTTGAGGAAATGCTGGCTTTTGAACAATACCCCAATTTACGGATGTGACTCATGTCATCCCCTTTGAAGAAAAGCGCTCGCTGGGGGATATTGCAATGACAAAACCTCACCATCTACGCTCCGTAATCTAAAGGACGAAGTAACTAGTTCAGGTTACAGTATTTACAGAAATTTCATTCTTTGTGGTTTTTGTGTTTGTGTTGTGTTGTGGATATAAAATTGAACTATTTTGGAATAATCGAATTTCGAAGAGTCATCTGGAAAGCTGTAAGTACTTTTTTAACTTAAACATAACTGATCGCATGTTGGTTGGTAAGCGTAATTCTAATACTGAATAGTTTTTATTTTCCATAAGAATAATCATAGGTTATATATTAGAGTATCAACATGGACACATTAGCGATTTTTTATGTCTAATGTGTATGTGTGTGTGTGTGTGTGTGTGTGTGTGTGTGTTTAAGGACAGGTACTTTAAGTATATAATTAATTATTCAGAAAAGATCGAAACACGAGAGCCATCACGACTTTCTCTAAGAATTCCCACACTTTAATAGGAAAGAAATACCCAAAATGTATTGGAAAATTAGTACAACCATCTAGAGAAGAAAAAAAACTGTATGTTTGTGTGACATAGAATATAGTTAAATTAAATTATCATTCCAAACTCAATAACAACAAACATTCACGTCACGAATCCTAATGTTATCTTGATCTTGATCTTGTCAGAAATGTCCCACCAATCACGAGACGATTACTTAACCACTAAAATCATCCTTCCCATTCAAAACAATAACGTCACTTATTTGCAACTAACAACAAATATTCACGTCACATTTCCTTATCTTATCTTGATCTTGATCTGGTTTAAAGTGTCCCACCAATCACGACACGATTTCTTATTCACTAATATCATCCTTTCCATTCAAAACAACAACGTCACTTATTTACAAATGACGACATTTATTTACAAATAACAAATGATGTCACTTATCTACATCTGAAAACAACACACACCCACAACACGAATCCTTATCTCTACCATCACCCATAATTCCATACGCGAACCAAAACACAAGAACTGAAGCCATTGACCACATATGCTCCCAGGGAAATTCCTGACTCAGGAAGCCACGCACACCGGAAGCATTTGGTTTAAAGTGTCCCACCAATCACAACACGAATCCTTATCTCTATCATCACCCATAATTCCATAGGCGAACCAAAAAATCCCCCATAATCCCATACGCAAACCAAAACACAAGAACTGAAGCCATTCACACAGTTGCCCACATGGAAATTCCAAACATTCCAAACTCACGACGTCACTCACAATGACGTCAGGAAGCCACGCCCACCGGAAGCATTTGGTCAGAACCTCCAAGCTGAAGCCATTGACACATATACCCTCAGGGAAAAGCCACGCCCACTGGAAGCATTTGGTCAGAAGTGCCTCCCCTACTACTATGTTTCGTTATATATTTTATTAAACGTAAGATTACGATTAAGTATATAGAACATCTACAGAGTCTGAAGATGCTAACTGCATCCAGTCTGCTTTTCCAATTTCGTTATTTACTGTAGTTTCGTTTATAATGCTATTATACTTTTTGGAGTCTCAGTGAGTTTTAAGGCTTCTGGTTCAGTATGCAAATGAGGCACAGAGAGATAATGGTGTGCCAGTTTGAACTCTATGATGGCTGCTGTATAGTTGTTTGGAGCGGCCCGTATCAATACAGGATGAGGTGATTGTATTTTTGACTATCTCTCTTCTCGTGTATACAACTGCATGGATGGGGTTATATTATATGCTGAATATAATAATAATAATTTTGCGTACATTGTTTTATATACAACTAAGACCCAGTGTGTTCAGGAAAAGATGGAGTTCCCCCCCTGCCTCATATTACCAACCTTATCATGAAACTCCCATGACTGATTCCAAGAAAAGTGAGCAAAATGGCTACAACTCCTACCTCTTCAAAATCTGGACAGTTCTTCCAAACCCTTCCCTCTTATCTTGATAATCGCTTATCATTTGCTTTATTTGTTTCACTTTTTTTTTTATTACTTCATTGTCAAATTTTATTTTTTCCTTATTTTCTCTAACAGATTTTTCTAAAATTCTCATTATTACAATTGTTTATAACTTAATGTTTAATAAACCTTTATGTTAGCCTGTTATCCTGTCTGCATGCTCGACTTTAATTACCCTTGCATGTTCACTTTATTTAATTAAAGCTTATAGTACTATTTTCTTAAATTATACTTAAATAATGCCACTTTAATCAAAGCATAAGTTAATAAGTCTAACAGCCACTCCAATATCTCTTTCTCACTAAGCGAAATGTTTTCCCCATGCCTTTGACATACACCTAATAACCAATGTGAATGTCGGAGCATGGAAATGACACGGATAGTCAAATTTTCCAAATAACTAACCCCTGAGCCATTATCTGGACGTAAAAAAAGATAAACAAAAAAGAAAGATAAATTTACAATCATTATCCCTTACCCTAAAAATAAATAAATAAATAAATAAAAACAATAATAAATAAATAAATAATAAAATAAAATAAATAAAACTATATATAATAGGGAGAAAACATTAACAGTAAGGGAAATATACATATCTAATCATAGAAAACACTACTGTCTAGCCGGGGTGTAGCCAGAATCCACTTTTGGAAAGCTGTCCTACAAAACTGGAGAGCGGCCCCTGCTCAAAAGTGTAATTCCATTGAAAAATCCTATTAGGTCTATAACTATCTCCCCCCCCCATTCTCCTTCAGGACAAAACACTCACTTCATCTTTCCTGTCTTCTTCTCACTTAAGGCCATAGCTTCATACGAGACTGTCATGCCTGCTACAGGAACAAGCCCCGACGTGTCACATAACTGTGTTTATAATGCATGGTTTTAATTCTCGTTGTTGTTGTTGTTGTTGTTGTCTTGTCCTAGATACCTCCAGTGCGCTCTACGCACTGCCCCGGCCATGTTGATGATCCCGCTCGCACAGAGCTGCCGTTCAGGACTAGGATCCACTTCCCGCAAGGTCGCTGCAATTGCTGGACAGGCAAAAGATATGAGTGGGTGTCAGTCCGGTATTGGCGCAGTTGACTCTTCATTAGAAAATTGGGTGCTGTAGCCACGTTAGTCACCTTGAAATCTGACCATAAGAAATTTGGTCAAGAGCTTCAAGGGTCCAGGGGTGCCGCGAGGAGGTGTGGCCGGACTTCTCTCCCCCCCCTTTATTTTTCTTTTTTATCGTAATTTAATTCTCGTAATAATACAACAATGATAAAGGATAATGGCATATCGAGAATGATACTGTGTTTTGTTTTAGACAGACGGCTACGCTCTTTAGCTCGCCGTGAGTGTCCTGAAGACACTGATTCTCTCGGCGCGGATGGCTGTAGTTATAGCGGGTGATGACGTCAGTAGGTGATCGTGCAAGGTTGTTGCAGTCAGCTGCGCTAGCGCTAACTAGTAATTGCATTCACAGTAATGTTCCCTGCCAGAACGCTTCGTTCTTATTAGTAATTTGATAGACGAAGGTTTTGTTATTGTTTGTAAAGTGTGCAACTGTATAGTGTAGGCCGTGTGCTAGAAAAAATAAAAGTATTCTTATTAATTTTATTTCTTAATTATTAAAGTTATATTTTTAATAATAAAAATGTGACCAACAGATATGTATCATCATAAATCTGTAAATCAAAAACGAAAGGAGAAAAGGGATTGTGAGAAGGCAAAAGAAGATTTAAAAAACAAGCAATTACTACTGAAATAGTTGAAGACAGAACAACACCAAGATATTGAAAAAGTGATGCACTTTTTAAGTGGGGACCCGGATCACACACTTACTTGTCACGGGCCCGAAAATTTCTCTCGATGGCCCTGGCTCTGTGTATCATTTCTTTTACTATGTTTGTAAATTGGCGTAATTATCGCAGTTTTTAGTTGTTGAGGAATAATATCAGAGTAGAATATTATACTCACGAGTATCAGAATTATTGAATTTCTTTGTTCAAAGTGTGTTAAAAGGTCTGTGAGTGTTATGTTGTCTAGTTCTGGAGTGGCCTTTGGTTTTAGCTGTAAGAGCACTTCCTTCAGTTCCTGTTTTTTCGAGTTAGTAATTCGTTATGTGTAGCCTATGTTTGCTTCATATTGTCATTATATTTCTTAATTTTTGAAATATTTGTTATTAGTTCATTTCTTATGTTTTTTTGTAATGTTTGTAAATTAGTGTTACTGGTAACTTGTTTAGTCTTTTCCATGGATCTTCGTTTACCGTAATGCTATTTATAATGCCGCCATTTATCCATGTGTTATTGTCTGTTTTCACCTAGACTTTATTGCTTTTTTGTATATTTCTATGAACATTAGTTGGAAGTTCTCGTATAAAGTTAGAGGCTCATTTATTTTGAGTAGGCAATTCTAGTCTGTATTATTTTTTACAAGGTTGTCACCAATGCTCTTTAATATGATGGAATTTTG
This sequence comes from Typopeltis vanoorti, assembly GCF_054136105.1. Lineage (NCBI taxonomy): Eukaryota > Metazoa > Arthropoda > Arachnida > Uropygi > Thelyphonidae > Typopeltis > Typopeltis vanoorti. The sequence continues at coordinate 79,872,073 of NC_143573.1, read as the reverse complement.
TAGCGTTTTGGTTCGTTTGGAGTGGGGGAAGATAACATGATGAAACGAAGGTGAGAAAACGCAGTGATCAGCAATTTTGGGGTTAATTACTGATGAGGAATGTGTATGAATGGGAGCCCTTACGTTGATATGATCAATGCATGACTGTGTTAGTGAATTGTTGAGTATTTCTTCTCTTGTTGAGAGTTTATAGTAGGGTTTTTATGTTGTGATGACTTACTATATCAAGGTATGTTACTAACACATAACGCCGAAATGAATCCTTTTGATTCTTTATTTAGTAATTACTTTTATGCACAGACCGAGATTTCACTTATAAAAGGCACTTTCTCTGGCATTTCGATTTCCTTAGTACTGAATGAGAGGTTTTGCTCTATTAAGGTTTCTGCCTTGTCTCTGAAGAGAATCAACCAGTTCAAAACAGATATCAGGCCAGTGAAACCTTCATCAAATGGATTAATAAAATGCGAATATATGGAAGCTTGGGCAGCTCCCATGTCTTTTAAGTAGTTCAAGCTAGAGCAACTCGGGGATGCCGAGAATTGTATTCTAGTAAGCTCTCCATTCAACTTAGAGATTTCTAGAAACGTTCATAGTTTCTACAAGCATTTGGCTTTGAAAAATGTTGGATTTAATACCCAATTTGCCTATGTAATGGTCAAGATTATTTATGGTAATGTCTCCTACTAGGATGAGCCAATGTGTTGTATGGGGTTCCATGTCTCTTAGCAATGCTTCTAATTCGTGCAGAAAGCTGAGTAGATTATTAGTAATTTTTAATTAATTAAAAATAAACGGGTTTGTTTTTACATCACGCTGTATTTTCTTTGACAAATTCCATGATGCCACCTCCTCTTAGTTGTTTGGTCTGTATAAAGTCTAAGACTATTATTATTATTATATCACCCCTCCAGGGAGTTCAAAAATTCATCGACGGAGGGCATCAACTCCACAACTCATCGTCTCACTACTCCACCATCCTTTATCAACTACCGCCAACTACCACCACCACTACTTTCACAGACTATCACAAACATCCATGCCTACGGCGGGATTTGAGCCCACAGCCTTTTGACTGGAAAGCGGATACGCGTGAACCACTCGGCCAACCAGGCCGGCATTGGTTATTGATTTTGTATGCATAATTTTCTGTGTTGTTTGTTGCGAATAATAATGTGTGTGTGTGTGTGTGTGTGTGTGTGTGTGTGTGTGTGTGTGTGTGTGTGTGTGTGTGTGTGTGTGTGTGTGTGTGTGTGTGTGTGTGTGTGTGTGTGTGTGTGTGTGTGTGTGTGTGTGTGTGTGTGTGTGTGTGTGTGTGTGTGTGTGTGTGTGTGTGTGTGTGTGTGTGTGTGTGTGTGTGTGTGTGTGTGTGTGTGTGTGTGTTCACATAATCGGAAAAGCTGCTTTCAGGCCTCCAACAAGCGGGGAAGTGGCCTCATACCAGACGTTCTCTCCCATCTATAGACACCTACAAGCATCCATGCCCACCACAGGATTCGAACCAGGAACAGTTGGTTGGAGAGTGAATTACGCTAGCCACTCGGATAATGAAGACGTTTTAGGCAATTAAAGGCAATTAATAAAATACAGCACTTATGGTCGAGAATTTTATGTTTTTGGTTTCAGGAGTCTGCTTTGTGATTTGATGGATGAAAAACTCGAGTTTGCTGGAGAAAAAACCTCACTTTAGTTTTAACTGAAAAGCCAGGATAAAAACACTTTTCTTCGTAGACAGGATTCGAACTCAGGTCTTTCCATCAAAAGTACCCCATCCAAACCAACTTAGCTATCGAGGCCCAAAATAATTTTTAAATATCAAAAATTCATTCGTAGTTCGAATTTAAGAATCTTATCCTTTTGTCTGTAGCAACTATGTAGAGTTAACATCGTATGATGTCAAGGGATGATGCAGTTAATATGATCGTAATTTTTCGAACCATTATCCTCTCAGCGAGTCAGAGGAATTGTTACCGAAGTAAGTAGATATTATCACAGGATTAAGAAGAGATCAGAATCGTTCTTAAGAAAGAGGGCAAGATAAAGATTGAGATTGAAACGCGTGCTGAGCTTACTACTCTTACCAAACATGGAGCTGTGAATTGCCTGATTTTTACCCATATTCTATATTGATTAACTTCTTTCATCCGTAGAACAAAACTCAATATCATGTGCAAATAATTTTTATTTGAACTGAGAAAATGTGCAGGTGGAAGAAGAGATTAGTGTGTCCTCGAAAACGTACTGGATGACTTTCTTCCAAGGAAGTTGTTTCGAGTACAGCACAAAATTAGAGCTTCTGCATCACTTGGCACCAAGAGGAAGATGATATCTGAATCACATTCCGACTTAGTATTCGTATCCATTATTGCTGTCTAGTAATCACCAAAATAAGAAAAGCCACGACAGGTGAGCAGCAGTCCGTAGATAGGGGACTCCTCGTGACATTTGGCTTTAACCGTTAGGCATTGCGTAGTTTTGGATCTGTATCGATCATCATTACGTTCAAACAGCTTCGGAGTGTTGCTTCTCGTGAGTCTGTTGCACACGTCAGTCATTGATACTGCTGCATAATAGGCTGTCCTATGAAGTATCATTTCCTCCCGCTGTCTCTGGATGTTTCAAATTTATCATTTCCTCCGTTCCACTTTTCACTTCAAGCTTGCATTATTTCATCCCATCATTTTCTTTGTCTTCAAATTTCAGTGAAATGTAGTGGAAAGTTGCTTTATTAATACTCTCTCTCTCTCTCTCTCTCTCTCTCTCTCTCTCTTTCCCCGTGTGTGTGTGTGTGCGCGCGCGCGCAAATACTGCAATGTATCATCATTCTCGTGATTAAAAAAAAACTAAGCGTATACAGAAATTTGACACAGATTCCAATATAATATTTAATAAATATTTTATAATCTTAGATTTATTAATTGAAACTTTATTTTAAAATCAGTACTTAACATTTTAAATGACTAACATTTAAAATTCTTAAATAAGCATTATTTAAGAATTTTAAATAAAATTTTAAATTCTTAAATAAGCATTTTAAAAAAGTATTTCTATATTTTTTATACAGATTGTTTTCATTCTGTTATTCTATGTTCGGAGTATAAAAGCTCAAAATTTGATTCAACAAATTTTAAATAACCGAAAATTTAAAATAATAACAGCAATTTTATTTCAATGGTTCTTTCACAAATGTCTACTAAAATTAAATATAGCTTCACACTCGGTATTTGGACCAAGTTGCCATTTTTCCCAAATCATTCGAATTATTCAAAATATATATTGCCAATGAAACCTGTGTTTGTTCATCATTCATCTGGATAAGAATTAGTTTTATGTAATTGTAGCCCCGATGAATAGCTGTTCAACTACTGAATCATTTGTTAAATAATGAATTGCACATTTATTCTGTTTTTATTACTGACATCCAAGGTCACCTTAGTTTCTTTAATAATGAATTTTCTTTTCCACAGATAATTATTTGCTATAGTCCCGGTTTTTGGTTTTGGTTAATATTATTAAAATTGTAACTGTCATTTTTGTACAATTCCAAAATTTGTTAATGGATATCAATGATTCTCTTGTTTAATATCATAGTGAAATTAAAGCGTAGATCTTCACCTATTTTCCATAGCGAACCTAAGTTTGCATTTACAGTCGATTTCTGCAATTCTCGAAGCGCAAACATCAAGTTTCAAACAATACATTTAGAAGTGATTTAAATTCTATTTCAGAATTCAAATTTCCATTTCAGAAAAAGAAGAAGCGAAAAAATATTAAAATGTTTTCTGGAAAATTAAAATTATATGTCAAGATGAATTAATTTTCGTTTTATCATAGCAATCAGCATCATAAAATGCCGAATGTGTATGCTAATGGGATATAAAAAAAAAACCGTTAGAGTACTATATGATTTAAATTTCATCATTTCTAGCTTTCTATCAGCGGGTATATTTCAAATCGAATGTTGTATTTCTAGTATCAAGCATGGTAACATCTAATATTTTCGTCTTCTATGACACTACTAACTGCATTAAACCTAGATTTTGGTCGCCCTTTAAGTCTTTTTCCCGTCATTATGGCAAAACACCTATTTTTTCGAAGTCTTTTCTTTCCAGTTCTGTTCAAGCGACCATTTCACTTCAGATTAGATTTCCTCACACATTCTTCAACGCTAATATCTTCATTTTAATATAATTCTATCGCTGATGAGATCTGTTCACTCCCTTAATCTAGCTTTTGATCAACTGTTTCATTTCTTTTATAACTTAAAATTGGCTCTAGTTAAAGTGTTGCTAATTTCTCTTATTTTATATAAATTTATTCAATTTCCTCTCCACCATACCAGCTTTTTTTATTCCGCTATTTCCAAATTTGTCATTTTTTTTTGCCAAATTTCCACTAAACATGGTCCCAAATATATTTCATTTACTTTATTTGTTCGATAGCAATGAAGATACATTTGATATATTGCTTTCCGACCCGTTTTCACAGTTTTCAGCTTTAATTTTTATATAAAAGTCGTTGCAACAGTTATTCAATTTAGCTGAAGAGTTTTGGGTTTTAAGCACCATCTGCATAAAACAAAGAGCTGAGTTGAGTATCTCCGATTACTATTTAGGATTTCCCGCTCTCTTGCGTTATAATATGATCCACGATGAATAATATTATGATTAGCTGGCACCCCTTGACTGTTATATATATATAATTTGTATATATATAATTTGTATATATATAATTTTTGAATATAGTTTTCTTCTCACTGTGATAATCATTCTTCCCGCTTGAAGCTAAATGGTGATCTCTTCCTGTTTGAAATCCTTTATATACTCTTGTATTCCTGACCAATCCGAAGATTTCCCTATTACTAATAGCATTATTAATAAGCGTTTCCTTATTCCTTGTGAATCGATACTTATTTCTGCGTTGGAAGCGGTATTAGTAATGAATAGAGGAAGTCCAGCAGAGACTTACTTTTATTATTACTTTTTCCATTCTGCCATTCTCCAAATTTTCCCATTGGATTTCTAAACGTCTGGTACTCAGTTCCTACTCTGTTGTTTAGATTTATTACGCAATTCTCTGATTCTTTTTTCTTTATATTTCATTTAACTAAAGCTACTCATTCAACGGCCATTATTGTCTATTTATTGCCAAAATATAATATCACACAGCATTATTTAGCAGTACTCGTATCTCGCGTGTTTCATTCTTTTTGGTTCGGTAAAATCTGTTATGTTAGCATAATGTTGTGTGTTATGTTCCATCGAGTCGTTTTCGACTCCTGGCGACTCCATGAACATGCACTCTCCATTCAGATCTGTCCCTCACCATGTCTTTCAGAACTTCCAAGCGCACTCCAGTTGCTTCTTTAACTCCATCCACACATCTAATTCTTGGTCTTTCTCTTCTCCTGCTTACATCAACTTTAGCAAGCATCATCTTCTCCAGACCGTCATTTGCTTGCGTAATATGTCCGACGTATGATAATTTTTTCTTGCTGATCATAGCTTCGAGGACGCAATCTGGCTTTATTCTGCCTATCACTGATTTATTGGTTTGCTTTGCAGTCCATAGTATTCTTAGTAAGCGTCTCCAAACCCATAAATCAGAATTTGAATTTCAGATGCATCATCTTTTTTCCTTCTTTCACTCTTTCTCAGGGTCCAACTTTCACATCCATACAGTACCATAGGGAAATACCATTGCTTTCACGATTCTAATTTTTGTTGCGAGGCTAATATCTTTAAAGATCTTTCTTAAATTTATCATTGCTTTCTTTCCAAGTAATAATCTTCTAACTTCTTCAGTACAATAACCATCTTTATGAATTCGGGATCCTAGGAGCACAAAATTGTTAACTGCTTCCATTTTCTCTCCATCTACTTCAAACTCATTAAGCTCACATGTTGCTATAACTTTTGTCTTTTTTAGATTAAGTTTAAGACCATATTTAGCACTTTCTTCTTTAACTTTCATAATAAGATCCTCCAAATCTTCTTTGCATTCTGCTCGCAAGGTGGTATCATCTGCATACCTCAAATTATTAATATTTTTGCACCATTTTAATTCCAACTGAAGACTCCTCCAGTTCTGCCATTCTTAAAATGTATTTACTGTACAAGTTAAACAGGTACGGAGATAAAATAGATCCTTGTCGCACCCCTTTACCTATTGTGAAATACTCAGTTTCTCCAAGATCTGTTCGGACAGTAGCTTCTTGTTCATAATAAAGTTTCCTCAGAAGGATAATGAAATGCTCTGGGACTCCCATTGTTCTTAACACATTCCACAGTTTAACATGATCTACAGCAGTGGTCGCCAAAGGGGTTGATATCAACCCCCTGGGGTCAATATGACATTGTTAGGGGTCGATTCGGGCTCAGGGGCCGATTGGGGGTCGAAAGAAAAATATAAGACATCACTGTATGGGTAATATTTAATTCGGTTAACTTGGATTACCTCCATGACAAAAGACATGGAGGTTATGACAACGCAATTAAGAGTGAATCGTGGGATCAGTACCTCCATCTGACAGGTCCATGAATAGGACCTGTAAGATGGAGTAAGGTCATGAAAATAGTTACTGAGGTCAATCAAGTAGGCCAAAATGACGTATTTACCAATAAACGGATGTTCGTGGTTCCTGCCGGCCGGCGCAGTGGGAGCGAGATTGCAGCACGTGCGTGGTTGTTATTTACTGATACTTACAAGTATTCGATCCCAGTCTCATTTTGGCGCATCGACATACGAGTGAGCGTTAATGTTCTAAAATTCATCAACATACATATTATAATTCAATCGTTATTCATTCACGAACTAAACTTCTCTATGTTGAAGAGTTGAGCAACGCTGGTAGTAATACCAGTGATATTAATACCAGTTAGTTGATTAATATTACTAGTTGATCACTAGTAATACCAGTGATATTACTAGTGATAGGAATAGTAGTAGTAATAGTAATATTATATACTATATATACTATATTATTCATACAATAAACACTGTAACTATAAAATAAACAATCTAAAAACTCACATAAGCATCTTTTTTTGCTTGTCCTATTATAATTACGTAATAGTAAAATATAGGGGGGGTCGATAAAAAGTCAAGAAACGCTTGAAGGGGTGGACGGGCAAATGACTTTGGCGACCCCTGATCTACAGAGTCAAAAGCCTTGTTATAGTCAAGGAAACAAAGGTAGACATTCTTGTGATATTCCTGTGCTCTTTCTATTAACCATCTCACAATGGCGATTTGCTCTCTTGTTTTCCTCTCCTTTTTTGAAATTCTGCCTGTTCATCTGGCATTTCTCTCTTCATGAATGGTTCCAGTCTTTTCTGAATGATCTTAAGTAAGACTTTACTTGCATGAGAAATCAATGCTATAGTTCTGTAATTTTCGCACTCTCTTGCATCGCCTTTCTTCAATAAAGTTATATAAACTGATTTTTTTCCATTCTCTAGGCCATGTAGTTGTCATCCAAATTCGCTGACATAGAGCTGTTAAAATTTTAACTACTTCTTCTCCCAGGGCTTTGAGCAGCTCAATAGGTATTCCATCTCCTCCTGGTGCTTTCTTACTGGATAGCTGTTGCAGTGCCCACCTGACTTCACTCACTAGTGGTACTGGCTCCTGTGTATAATCCTGCTCTTCAAATTTCTCATTCAAGTAATTTTGGAGTCCTTTCTGTAAAGGGCTTCTGTATAATCTTTCCATCTTTCTTTGATGTCTGCAGCTTCTGTAAGATAGCCTTTGTGTTTACTTTTCAATATTGTCACCTTGGCACTAAACTTCCCTGTTAGTTCTCTGATCTTTTTGAAAAGATCTCTTGTTTTTCCATTCCTGTTTTGGTCTTCTATTTATTGGCATTCCTGGTTAAAGTATTTTTCCTTGTCTCTTCTGGCTTGTCGTTGAAACTCTGCATTCAAATGCCGTACTTTCTGCAAATTTCCTGTGTCCTTCATTTTCTTCCTTTCCTGTGCAGCCATCTGACAGCCATTTGCTGTCAGATGATGCCATTCTTCTTTGCTTCTGTTTTAATTATATCTTTAATCTCTTCCCATAGTTTATCTGGTTCTCTTTCACACAAATTGAGTGTGTTGAATCTGTTCTGTATGCTAATATTGTATTCAGCTGGTATGTATCCAAGATCATATCTGAGTGATATTTGCGTTGTTTTCAGTTTCCGTAGTTTCACGTGTATCGTAGCCACTAATAACTCATGGTCTGTTCCACAGTCTGCACCAGGAAAAGTCTTGAATGGCACATCTTCTTTGTCCAAGTATATAGTCAATAGTCAATTTGATTTATGTATTGTCCATCAGGTGATATCCATGTGTATAATCTTATTTTGTGCTGTTTTAAACAGGTATTAGCAACAAACAAAGAATTCTCTGCACAAAACTCAACTAGTCTCTTCCCTGTAGTGTTACGAATACCTAAACAAAAACTACCTGTTATTCCTTGTTCCTCGGTCTCTCCCACTTTTGTATTCCAATCTCCGATAAGTAGATTGGAATAAACCATAAATCTCGCTTTGGTGCTGTATCTATCACTTCTTTTAACTTACTATAAAATTCTTCAATGTCTTCTTCTTCTTAAGCCTCTGTAGTAGGTGCATAAACCTGAATAATGGTCATATTCTTTGGATATCCACTCACTCTGAGAGAAATGATTCTGTCACTCAGTGGATTATAACCCAATACATACCTAGCCATCTTTTTCCTGAGTAAGAAAGATACTCCATTTTTACGACTTATCTCATGTCCTACGTAATACACCATATAGTCCACTGACTAAAAATGGCCCATTTCTGTCCATCTAAATTCATTTATTCCCAATATATCCAAATTTTTGCGCTTCATTTCCGTCTTTATTATTTCCAGCTTAGGTTGGTTCATATTTGTTAGCATAATACTTCTCTCATTTTTCTGCAGTTTCCAATTGTTTATCAGTTATACTTTTCACGTTGGTGGTGCTTATCTTCATTTCGACTGAGGGTGAATTTCTTACCGTAGGTGATTTTTTTCACTTTCTTTTTCACCTCAATAGTTATTCTAACTGATTTCGTTAGTTTCATTCTAATGGAATTGAAATTTTCGTTAATTTCAGTCTAATGGACGTTGTGGTTATAAAGTAATATGAAATTCGAAAATAGAAGAATCTAGTGGCGCCACCTGTTGTATCTTTTTGTTATCGAAAATGGTAACCTTCATTAGTGTTCTCTCAGCTGTTTATGACATTTGTTTCGTTAGAAGCCGAGTTATAGTGCCAAGAGTGACTGTGTTTTGATGAACGGTCGGAAAATGAGTTTCAAACAGAGAGCTGTGATTGACTTTTCTGTTAAACTTGATAAAAGTTTCACCGAAACGCATCAAATGCTTCAAAAAGCATACGGTGATGAATGCTTATCTGGTACTCAAGTTTTCGAGTGGTTTAAGCGATTTCAAAGTGGTCGTGAGACGCTGAGGACGACGAAAAGCCGGGCCTTCCAAAAACTGGACTGAGCGAAGTTAACATCAAAAAAGTGCCTGATTTCATCAAAGAAAACCTGAAATCGTCGTTAAATTGATTGGATTCCAAAATCAACTGTGCACAACATTTTCACCGAGAGTTTGGGCCTTCGTAAATTGAATTCGCGATTTGTTCCCCACAAGTTGACCGACGTCCAAAAAATATATCGAATTGAATACTGCAAGGACCTCATTAAAACCGCTCGTAAGGACTCAAACATCCTTGAAACGATCGTTACTGGTGACGAAGCGTGGTGTTTTGAGTATGAGCGCGAAACAAAGCGCCAGAGTGCTGATTGGAGACCACCAGAAGAGGGGCACCACTTCTGGTGGTATCCTTTTCAGGTGTCGCTTGCAGAAGTCAGAAGTAAAGACAATGCTGATTTGTTTCTACGATTCCAAGGGCATTAGTCACAAAGAATTCGTTCCGCCAGGCCAAACGGTCAATGGTGAATTTTATCTCGAAGTTTTGAAGCGATTGATAGCGAGAATTCTTAGCGTACGACATGAATACCGTGACGACTGATTGTTCGTCAAAATACACTGTCACTATAACTCGGCTTCTAATGAAACAAATGTCATAAACAGTTGACACAACACTAATGAAGGTTGCCGCTTTCGACAACAAAAAGATACAAAAAAAAAACAGGTGGCGCCAATAGTTTCTTCTATTTTCGAAAAGTTCGGTTTCTTTTTGGACAGAGATATATCTCAGAATTTTATCAACTGCAAAACATGCTGATCAGGAGAGGTGTCGATCTGGAAGGAGATATCCTTGCTAATGTTACATGTTAGTAAACAACTTCTATTGAAGAAATTGAAGAAACTCAACTTTCTCCAATTTTTCTCCTTTACAATATTTTTAAAGGCTAGATCGATTTTGCATCTTATGGTTTGTTTTCTGCATTTTCAAATTGAAGTCTTCTTTATTTGTAGTGGTGGCACTATACAACTCATAATGAATGAATATGTATTCATAAGCTGTGCTATACTCCCAGCGAATGGCTGACATCTCTTTCACCTATACTTTTCCTCCTGTTTTATTTGTGAATTTCTCCATTTGGCAGCAAACACAATTTAATTGAGTTTGCTGCCAAATGGAGATTTTTTCCTTCTTATTTGCCAAAACATACACTGCACAAATAAACAAACTTCTAGAATATTTAGTTCCATAAACGTAAATATTAATCCTCGAAACATTCTTTATTGGGAATTTCAAAACCCTGCAAACCTCAGTTATATCGCAGTTCTTCCATTCTTGTCTCGATAATGCTAAAATCTGAAGGGAATATAAATTTTCTCTCCTAGGCAGATGTTATCAAATTTATCCCTTTGAGGTAAAGATATGGCATGATTCGTCTTCTCAACATTCAAAAACTGTATAATTGACTTCAGTAATTATTTTAGTTCTGAATTACTATTAATAGTAGTTCAGATTAACAGTAGTTCAATCTTAATTTCCATGGAAATTAAAATCCATGCAACCATTGAATAATGTTCACACGACTTGGTAGTGCCGCACTATATAAAAATTCTTAATTTGTGGCACAGAAATTCTAATCAATTTATTAGTTACTGATCTCTCATTGATTTATTCTACTCTCTCAATGACATTCACTTTCTGACAGATTCATTTTCTACATAGAATTTAATCATCACTGTTCATCAAAATTGGTCTCACTAATTCACGCTGTTCTAAGATGGTTAAGATGTACGGCGAATAGTCTTTACCATATCCTTCACATGCCAGCCACTGAATTAGAAACCTTTATGCAGATATAAGTAAACGTCACTTACGCAGTGCATATACAAAATACTTAGCCACGTCCCTTACCAAGTGTTCTAGGCCAGTGGTACTTAACCTTCTAGCAGTCACGGTCCCCTAAGTATCCTAAATTTTTTTTTTTAATTTTTATTTTTATTTTATATTTTAGTTTTATATTTATTTTATATTTTATTGTATTTTATTTTATATTTATATTTATTTTTGTTTTAAATAGTGGTTTTATTTTCTGATTACAATGACAAAAAAAAATCAGAAAACAGAATTCAACTTTACTTACATATTATGTAAACATTTTACTGTATTTATATTTCTTCTACTTCATGTAGCTTCCTCGGTGAGAGCGCGCAGCACAATGTCCTTCCAGTTTTCTCTGTTGGTGGCTTTCCTTGTTCCTTGTTTTTTTCTGCATAGCCATGTGATCCTGTCCATGATCACATGGCTCTATGCTATATCTTCAAGCCATGTTCTTCGTTTTTTGCCTGTTAATCCTTTTCCCATAATTTTTCCTTCTAAAACTGTTAGTATCCTCTGTCTTGCTGGACCTCTCAGTACATGTTCCGCCCATCTCATCTTTCTCCGGATCATTTCCCGTAATAATCATCTATGTGTTCTCATTCTCTGTAAGACATCTGTATTTGTCACATGTTCTGTCCATGGGATTTTCAGAGCTCTCCTACAGCACCACATTTCAAAGGCCATTATCTGTTGCTTACTCTCTTCTTGAATATCCACGTCTCACTTCCATATGTGAAAATTGGCCACACTAATGTTCTTATCATTATTTTCTTTGTCTCGATACCCACAAAACTTCTGAGCAGATCTTTATTTTTCAAGAAGGCACCTTCAGCTATGGCCGTTCTTATTTTTATTTCTTTATCTTGCTTAACATCTGCAGTAAAGTAGGTTCCTAAATATTTGTATTCTTTTGTATGTTCAATTTTCATATTGTTTATGAATATTTCTTTTTCAGATCTGTTTTATTTTGAGATTTTCATAAATTTTGTCTTTTTTGCATTTATATCTAATTCAAATTCTTTACGTTCTTCAATTTGTAGTTACAGTAGTTTGATTAATTTGTTTCCGTTTTCTGCTATTAGAATGGTATCATCAGCATATCTAAGTTTGTTGTATTTTATACCATTGATACATACTAATTCCTATTTTTTATTTTTCATTATTTTTCGTCACTGTCTCGATATAGATATTACATAGATTTATTGAAAGGTACAACCTTGTCTAACTTCTCTTTTTATTTTCACTACAGTCTTAGAATTAAACAGCTGTATTTTCTGTTTGGTGTAAGTAATTTTTATAATCTTAAGTAAATGATCTTCTATGTCTAATTTATCTAATATATTGAACATTTTATTATGTTTAACCGGTCAAAAGCCTTCTGAAATCTATGAAACATATGTAAATGTTCCTGTTGCTTTCAAGTGATCTTTCTATAAGTATTTTTAGTTCCCGAATAGCATTAATAGTTCCAATTCCTCTTCTGAAGCCTTTCTATTGGTCACTCAATTCACTGATTATACCTCTTTCAATTTGTTTGTTAACAATGGTTAAAATCATTTTAAATGCATGGGATATTAGGCTTATAGTTCTGTAATCCTCGCTATTTTGTGCATTATTTTCTTTGTCAGTGGAAGAATGCAGATAGATGTTGTAAAAACTTCAGGTAATTGTATTGTTTTATAGATCTCCTGAATGGATTCTACTAAATAGTTATTATTATTGTCAGTTCAAAGCATCTCTGCCGGGATATTATCACACCCAGGGGATTTATTATTAGGAAGATTCTAAATTACATGTTCTAACTCCTTTCTTGTGGGTAGAGTGGTATTTGTTGTTACAATTAACTTCAGGTGTCGTGAATCATCTAACATGTTACCATTATCATCATCATAAAGATCTGATAAGTACTCAACCCATCTTCCATTTATCTTTTCCTTATCAATAAGTGTGTTTCTATCATAGTCCTTGATGTTATCAGACTATGTACATTTTGCTTTTCCATTAAGTTCTTCCACTTTCAGGATGCTTCTCTGGTTTTGTTCCTATATTGTAATTTTTCTATCTCGGTGCACTGCCTATTTATCCAATTTTCTTTCAATCTTCCGCATAACTGTTCTATTCTTTTTATCCAAAGTGTTATATCTTAATCTTTCTTCTTCATTGGCTACTCTTTTCCATGTTCTTCTTTCATCGATAAGGTTGATTATATCTTGTGTTATCCATGGTTTTTTCTTTCTTTCTTCTTGTTTATTGATGTGGTGTTATCAGATGTTATGATAGCTGCTTGGTCTATTCCACTGAGAGGGTTCATTTTCGTTTTGCAACTGTGTAAACAGCAGTTCTGAAACATTGTCATTAAATTTTGATTTTACTATTGGATTTTTTACAATTTGCTGATCCTATTTTAGGGGTTGACTTCTTTTAATTTTTATTGTTTTCAGGCGAATATTCATCTTCATTAAGACCAGTCTATGATTTGATCAACAGTCAGCACTTGGCATCACCCTTGAGTTCTGTATTCCATTGAAGTAACGTTTACTGACCACGATATAGTCTAATTGACTTTTGTATCTTCTATCCGGACTTTCCCATGTTTATCTTGCTGTTGGTGTTTGCTGAAAATAAGTGTTCGTTATGATGAGACTGTGCTTGTTACAGAAATCAATCAGCTTTTGTCCTCGCTCATTCCGAATTCCAAGTCCAAATGGACCTACGTGTGCAGATGTTCTCTCTGATCCAACTTTTGCGTTCCAGTCACCCATGGCACAAATAACTCGATCTTTCTTGCCTGCAACTTCCTTTATACACCATTCTTTTTCATCATACATGTTATCTATTTCTGCTTCCTCATTCTGTTCTGTAGGAGTATATATTTGAATGATCAGCATATCTCTAGGTTTAGACTTTACTAAAAATGCCATTACTCTATCTTATTTTTTGATGACATGGATAATGTTTTTATTAGTTTTCTTCTCTACAATGAACGCTGCACCTCTCCTTGATATTTCACCACCTGACGTATAAACTTTATATATCTTGCCATTTGGAAGATTCCACACAAAATCTGATGATCCTTTCCAAAAGGTTTCACTTATTCCTAGAATACTAATATTCAATCTCTCCATCTCTCTCTCTCTCTCTCTCTCTCTCCCTCTCTCTCTCTCTCTCGTCACATTAGCCAATTTTCCACATTTATTCAATCCTCTTACATTCCAAGTAGCAATATTCAAGCAATTTCTGCGTTGAGTTTCTTTATAGCAGTCATGGACTGACGATACCGCAGGGCCTGCTACATCACCCTAACACCACCGTTCCGGGCATATTGAGACTACCCGGGCTTTATTTCTTTTCTGTTTAAACATGATGCTTTCCATAGTGGCATTTTTACGTAATGGGCAGCCAGAACCATCCAACCCCCAATATGAATGGAGGACCGCAACTGTCGTCGGTTAGCGGGTGCCCCATGAACCTAGCCGGGAGGCTTACAAAGTAGTGCCATCGACCATGCCCTTCATCCACCACCGAGGGGACGCCCCGATGCGCCGTGACAGCCCAGCGACCGGTATATATATTTAGGAAATCAAATAATGTTCTTTGTTTGCTCATTTTATAAGGGGGTAGATTTTAAGAAACAAATCACTATTGAAATATATCAGTAACAAATAAAACAGCACTGAAAGTTGCGAAGAGTAATTGCACACTTCTATCACACGTCCAGTAGGCAGATGTCACGACTTGCAGTGTTGCCAGCAGCGAAAAGTTGACTTGTGGCGCCACCACAAAAGAAACTACTGCATTAAACTGCGTAATTCAGATTACTAATACTAATACAAAGTAAAATAAGGAGCAAAAACGAATTATTTTAAGATATTTCAAAATTTTAAAAACTAGAAACGTTCTATAAATTTTCTGCGGCCCCTAGGGGAACGCGGCCCACCGATATAAGAATGTAAGAATAACAACCGGTATAGAAATATAAGAATGCTGCTGGTCAGTAATCATCAATAGTTTTGACCACAATGGGAAAAAACAAAGGATCTTTCGGAGTTCGATAAAGGGATTGTTATAGTCTATGAAACGAGATCTCAGTTGTCCGAGAAGGTTTATAAGGACAAACAGTAGTTCCTATGCAGCGATTGACGGAAGCATTTAATGGAGTCTGTTCCCAACCCATATCTCGCCGAGCTATGTGCAGTGAATTGAAAAGGATTGGTATGGCAGTCACATTCCTGCATGTAATTTAAAATTTCTAATTCAGTGGTTGGTATGCGTAATTCAACTCCAAACTTACAGACCCACTTGTGTATGGATGGAGAATTGTGTAGTAGGAATGAACGGTGAGATGTGTGGAGCAAAGGTCCCTCCTGCGATTAGTCCTTAGACTCCCTATAGGTAATTATTATTATTATTCAAATAATATCAAAAAAAATATCAAAGTTATTTTTCTGCCACCAAACACAACATCCCTCAATCAACCCATCAGGGTGTTATTATTGTTCATAATAATAATAATAACAACTTTCAAGAGTTGTTATCTCCAATTCCCCCCCCCTAGGGGGATCCTCTCCCCCTGGCGTCTACGGCGCCCAACCCCGCGAGGTTCCAGGCTGGTAAGCCGGTAAAGGATGGTAAGCTGGTAAAACAAAAAACGTGACATAAAAACGTTTCAAATTTCGGCTTATCTTTTTATATATATGGAGTGTATATATATATATATATATATATATATATATATATATATATATATATATATATATATATATATATATATATATATATATATATATAAGACAGATGTTAGCAGTTTTTTTTTGTGAGTTACATTACTGCAATTTATAGTTATATGTAAATTCATGCCAATTCTTAGGTAAATACGGTGGATAAGTATTTCACTAGTTTAAGAAATGTATAATTATATTTATAAACAATTTAATAGTCTGCGTTTTGTACTGAATCCTTGTGCTGCACAGAAAACATGCCTCGTATATGTGCGTAAATACTGTGTACGATAATAGACCTTGTCCTTTTCAAAAATTATTATTATTATTATTATTATTATTATTATTATTATTATTATTATTATTATTATTATTATTATTATTATTATTATTATTATTATTATTATTATGTTTAGACATTTCATATCAAATGTGTAAACATTGTGGAGTGATGTATTAACTATGAGTGGAAAACGAACTTATAGTCAGTAGAAACAGAGTACAGCGATTATCAAGAGAGGAATTTTCCAAAGTAATTCATGTCACTTTTACTGTTAATCTTAGCATTGATTCCTCTAACAAAAGAAAACTATCTTCATATATCAAACAGGAAAGCAAGTAGGAAAAACTACTCCTCTTTTATACATGGATGATCTTAAACTTTACAGAAAATCATCCAGAGAAATTGAATTTACTCAATGCAGTCAGAATATGAGTGAAGACCTTTCTATAGAATTTGAACTTCGTGAGTGCACATTACTCTAAAAAGATCGGATCAAAACAATAGAGACAGCAAAAGAAGCACATTTTCAGATGAAAGGAAAATTAACAATTTTCCCAGAATCAATGCTATAAATACATCGGAATTTTTGAGTCAGACAGCAATTTGGTTTCAGAAGCCAAAACGAAAACAGGGTATGAATATCAGAGTCAGAAAAGTCAAAAAGTCCATACTAGATTGATGGCAATATTGGAGGAGCGTTAATACATGGATCATCCCTTTAATTAGATACATAGAAGAGATAATTGAATGGACATAAGCCGATTTAGATGCACTTGGTCCTAAAACACGAAAATTAATGACAGTGAATTATGAGTTGCATCCAAGAAGTGATGTGGCACGATTCATACACAGCCAGGAAAAAGTAGAGAACGTATACTTTTACAAGTCAAACAAATAGTAAAAAAAAGCGAGTGTTTAATGATTAAATCAATGTGACCACAGAAAAGATACTAATTGACGCTTGAAAGAAAAAAAAAAAGAATGTGATCTATTCAAAAAGCAGTTTAAGTAGAAAGAAAGTGCAAAAGTATCAGAAGGTTGGGAAAAGTACTCCATGATCAATATCTGAAAAATACTGAATGTTGATGTCATTTAACTTGGCAATGTCTGCAGCGGGGTAACTACCAGAAAGAGATAAAAGCTCTGATACTAAAAGTAACTGCAATCAAGGAAACGATTGAAAAGATTGCACATTTCTTCTTTATTTCTGCAACTATGCAGAGATAAAGAAGAAACAGAGGATCATCTAATGAGTTCTTACAGCAAGATTGCTAAGTAGACTAGAAACAAAGGCATGATCGTGTCGCGAAAGTTATACACCGAAGCTTGTGTAGAAAATATGGTTTCCCAACTTGAGAAAAGCCCTTGGGAATACACAACTAAAAACGTTATTGAAAATGGAAATGCAAAGACATTATGAACTTTGTAATTCAGACATTTGGAACATAATATGTCAGACATCATTGTAGTTGAACAACGACATGTTCAGGTAGCAATACTGGGGTACAGCAGAATAGAAAAAAGTGTCTGAAAAATTGACGAAGTATACAGATCTGCAGATTGAAATTCGACGACTTTGGAACGAAATGGAAACAAATGTTCTAATTGTCATAGGGACGCTAGGAGCACCCAAGTGTATTTTTGAAACATCTAGTAAAGCTAAGCCTTCCAGATATAGTAGCATCTCAACTCCAGAAAACATCACTAGTGGGACCATCTCATGTTGGACGACGATATCTAGTCAGTTCCTTGGCCTTAGAATAAGACCCGAATTGGACTAATTGCAGTGGAAAATCTGATTATGTCATTGCATGTTTCTTGCTACTCTTTAACTGATAACCAGATACGGAAATATTACTAATAATAACTTTTCACTCAAATCTCTCTTTAATTCCATCTATTACTGTTCCTTGTAACTTTCCTTTTCATTTATTTCCCACATTTTTAGGCCTTTGAAATCTAATGTTGGCAGGTTTCTTCTCTTACTTCTAGATCTTCTGCCCGTCCGCGAAATTAGCGTATTACCTGAAAAACTACTTTACGTTTTAGTAATCATCATAAAGAAAATAAAAGAAAATATATTTCCTATTTGACGGATTTGACGAAGAGTTTAGGTATGATTACATACATTTTCTGGAGTTTAAAGATAGTAGCATCTCAACTCCAGAAAACATCACTATTGGGACCATCTCATGTTGGACGACGATATCTAGTCAGTTCCTTGGCTTTAGAATAAGACCCGAATTGGACTAATTGTAGTGGAAAATCTGATTGTCGATCACTTCGCCCTACGATTGCTACGACAGTAGCAGTTTGAGACAATTTAAAACTCCTGAATTCATTATCAAGTTGTATATCTTCCACAAATAGTGAGACCTTCAATCAGGATACATTTAATTCATGAATTGTACAACATGTGAATTAAGATTTTGGTTGTGATTAGAAATATGTTTGATACATTTTATGGAAGCCTAACAAATTTATTACTCTTGCAGAAGACGTTTATCTTCTGAAAGTATTAAATTTGTTCTTCCATCCTTCTTTGGGTTTGTTTGTATACTTATAACTATATTTGGACTTTACGAGTATTAATGATATTTTGATACTTGACAACTTTACTAAATCTGCTGGAGGAAACACACTTTTTTTAATAGGAGCATGTTACAATACGAATTAGGCGTAATGATACGAAATTATATTCTACACTATTAACACCATATCGAAGACTCCAGGCTCAACAAGATTCCTAATATCATGAACTCTAAATTCCGCGGATCGTTTTAGTTTGATTGGAATTATGATGTAATAATTATGAATGTGAACCAGTACATCAGGTTTCATAATATGGTATGTGGCGAAGGGGTGGAAAATATGCTTTAAGTTCGGACCTATTAAGTATGTATGGAGAGGGAAAAGAGAAAATTCTAGAACAAGAAGAAATAGATTGCATATTTAATTATACGAATAGGCTAGATGATAATTTATTATGCCTATACACAAATGCCAGGAGCATTAGGAATAAAGAGGCTGAGTTCGCTACTTTATTTAATATGATATGACCTAAGATGGTTGGCATTAGTGAAACCTGGCTATCAGAATCAGATATGGTAAGTGGTATCAAGTGTAACGGGTGTACTATTTTTAGGAATGACAGAAGAGATAGGAGAGGAGTACTACTAATGACATCAAATGACCAAGTCCAGTTAGGATAGAAACACAAGAAAATATCGATAGTAAAAATGCCTCATGTAGCGGTGAGTTTGAGTCTATTTGGTGTGAAGTGGAGGTTAACAGAATGAAATATATGGTGAGGTGTTGCTGCAGACCTGACAGCTCAGTTGTAAGGGACGAAGAAATGCATCGCCAATTTAGCCTTATGGGTACCAAGCGAATGATCATTATGGGCGACTTTAATTTTCCAAACATTGATCGGGTAGAAGAGAAATCTCATGATAAGAAAGAAGAATTTATAGAATTTTTGCGAGACAACTTTCTCAAGCAGAATGTGAAAGAAGGAACTCAAGGCCAAAGGGTGTTGAATTTCCTCATAGCGTCAGAAGGATGGTTTTCTGTTAAGAATGTGACTGTTTTACCACCAATTGGTAAGAGTGATCATGTCATGCTTTCTTGGGAAGTATCTAATTGTATTGATGCTCCGATTAAAACAGGTTACATGCTGAACTACAAAGCTGGAAATAATGATCAACTTAGGAGAATACTATCTTTGGTCCCATGGTATCAGTTACTGAACGGACAAAAAAGTCAGCAGTGCATGGGAATCTTTGAAAAATTGCTTGAATTAGGCGGTATCTGAATATATCCCTATTGTGTGAAGAATAAATAGGTTGGGAGTGAAATGGATGAGTACCTTATTAAGCAAGAGATCCACAAAGATGAAGAAGATGTGGAAAGAATATCGTGAAAATAACAGTGAGAGGAGTTATGAAATATGTAGAGCTCAGGCCAGAAATATAATAGTACTGTGCGGAAAGTATGAAAGTAAATTGTAAGTTGAAGGCAATTCAAACGAATTTTATCGTTATGATGCAAGCAATGGAAAGAATGAATGTGAAGGAATAACTTTATTGAATGCAGATGGTACTCGAGTGTCGGAAACTAATGTGATTGTTCAGTTATTGAGTGCTCACTTTTCTAAGATGTATATCAACCAGGTTCATGTACCATGGTGCACAGTGCTACTGGGATTGAATATAAACTCTTGACTTGGATCAGGGGATGGTTGACAGACAGATATCAAAAAGTGGTATACAGTGGATGTGAATCTGCCAGATTTAAGGTGACCAGTGGTGTACCTCATGGTTCAGTCCTTGGGCCATTATTGTTCTATCTGTACATTAATGACATCAGGGGTAGGTTCTAATATCGGATGTTTAATTGTTTGCCGATGATGCGGAGAAGGCAGGTCAATCAGGGATGCTACTGACAGCACTTACAAAATGATTTGAATAGGCTGGAAATTTGGGCAAAGGAACATGGCTATCAGTTTAATGTTAGTAAGTGTAAAGTTATGCACTTTGGCATGATTAGAGTTCAGGGGCATATTATATTAGCAGGGTTATGCTACAAGAAACTGAGGAGGCCAGAGATCTTGGCGTATTGTTGGATAGGAATTTGAAGTTCAAAGGTCACATAGCAAAAGTTGCATATACAACCTAGAAGATAATTGCGATGTTGAAGCGAACTTTGGCATGTAAGGATAAGAAGACATTTTCCTTTTAATAAGGATTTGATAAGACCACACCTGGATAAATTTTGGACAAATTTGGTCTTCTGGGTTTCAAGGGGATAATGAAGCTGTGGAAGGGGGTGTGCAAAGAAGAGTTCTTCTTTGGTGCATCAATCCGAAAATTGGTAAATGTAGCAGCACATCACAACATCCTGTCTTGTGACTTCCTTTTTATCTCTTCATAACTCTTAGCGCCAGTTAGAATCATTATGTTATTTATATATGAAATTCTTGGTCTGCCTCGTGGCCTCTTTCCTTCTACAGTTCCCTCCATTTTTTCTGTAATCAGTCCCCCATGCTTCAAATGGTGTCCAATTAGGCTTTTTCTTCTCTTATTGATGTGTTTCATTAATGACCGCTCTTCATGAACTATATTCAGAACTTCTTCATTACTTTTCTTTTCTGTCCAACTAATTTTCATCATCTTTCTCCAGCACCAAATTTCAAATGTCTCCAACTTTTTCATGTCTTGTTTTGTTAGAGTCCAGGCCTCACAACCATATAATGCAATGCTCCATATGTATGTTTTCACTAGCCTTTTTTGAGCTGGATGCTTAGTCCTTTACTGGTAAAAATATTTCTTCTGTTATAGAATGCTTTTCTGGCTAGGAATATTCGTGCTTTAATACTTGATTGGTTTCTTCCATCTTCTGTGATAAGACTTCCAAGATATTTAAAAGAGGATACCTGTTGTAGTAGGTTATTATTTATTTCCAGGTTTATTTTCATTGGATTTGCTTTACTTGTAATTAATAATTTTTTTCTTATAATTAATTTTTAGGCTGTACTGTGTGAAGATTTCTTCCATCTTTGTTAGGGTGGCTTTCAGTTTGTTTTCGTTATCAACTAAAACTGCATATCAGCAAACCCTAGCCACTTAATATCAATTCCATTTATCTTAGTTCCGGTTTCTATTAGTTCTTTCAGTTTATTTATTGCATCTTCAATGTACAGATTAAACAATATGAGTGAAAGAGAGTACCCCTGTCTTACACCTCTACGTATTTTGCTATTGCGGTTTTTGTTGTATTGCTGGCTGCTTCTATTAGGGCTTCTTGATGCTCGTAAAGATTAAATATGAGCCTTCTATCTCTCCAATCTACCTTTATTGTTTTTAGGAGGTGAAACATTTGATTCCAGTCAATACTATCGAAGGCTTTCTCCAAGTCAAGAAAGACTATCAGAGTATTTTGATTCTTCTCCAATCTTCTTTCAATAACTGTTGTTAGAGCTAGGATTGCTTCTCTTGTCTCCTGCTGTTTCCTGATTCCAAACTGGTCATTTCCAATATATTCTTCAACCTTCTTTGTTAGTCTTTTTTGTATAATTTTGAGTAGTATTTTTGAAGCATGTGATATTAAGCTTATTGTTCGATGATTTTCACACTTGTTTGCATTATTTACGGAATGGGTATGATAGAGCATTGTGTAAAATCTTTTGGGATGATCCCTGTTTCATAAATATCCTTTATGATCTTGAAAAGGTATGATTTAGTTATGTTTCCTGAGTATTTTATTAATTCTGAGGGGATGTTATCAGTGCCTGGTGCCTTGTTGGCTGACAATTCATTCAGTGACCATTCAAATTCATCTTTTAATATAGTTGGACCAATTTCTTCCATAGCAAGTCTTGTTTCATCTTCTATAGCCTTGGCATCTAGATCTTTTTCACTATATAGATCTTCTAAGTACTCCTTCCATCTTTCCGAAATTTCTTCCTTATCTATAAGTATGTTCCCCTGTTTATTTTTGATAATTGTACTTCGTGTCTTGTTTTGCTGGCTTATTTCTTTTATAATGTTATAAGCGTTATCGATTCTTCCAGTCTTCGTTAGATCTTCTATTTCTTTACATTTCTCTGTTAACCATCGTTCTTTTGCTTCTTTACACTTTCTATTTATCATATTTTTATATGTTTATATTTGTCTTTGCTTTCTTCCTTTAGGGAGGTTTTGTATTTTCTTCTTTCATCTATTAGAGCTAGAATGTCCTGGGTGATCCATAGTTTTTTTTATTTGCTTCTTCCTTAATCCTATGCAGTCATTGGCGGCCTTGATGATATCCTTCAAATGAGTCCATTTTTCCTCTATGTTTTTCTTTTCCCTCTCTCTCTCCAGTTTTAATGCTTTCATCAGTTTGCTGTTTATAGTTTCTATGGTTTTCCTCTCTTTTTAGGTTACTTATGTTCCATTTGGGCCTTTTCCTTGGTTGTGACAACTTTTTAAATTTCAGATTACATTTCAATAAAACCAAATTGTGGTCACTATCAACATCAGCTCCCGGGTAACTTTTGCATGATTTTACTTGATTTTTAAATCTGTTTCTTATCATAATATAATCTATTTGGTACCTTCCTATATCCCCTGGCATTTTCCAAGTATACCTTCTTTTTGGTAAAGAAGAGTTACAAAGATTATATCCGGATTATGGAATTTAGATTATGAGGACAGATTGCGAGTATGAGGATTGCAGACTCTGGTTAACAGGAGAAAGAGGGGTGATATAATAGAGGTTTATAAACTTTTGAATGGGTATTATAGGATATCATCTGATGAAAATTTTCGTTATATGGAAAGTGGGGAGAGATCACGGGGCATCCATGGAATTTAAATTTATTTTAAGTCAAGAAAGGGGTAAGAGCTTGGTTTTTCTCCCAGAGAGCAATGAGTGAGTGAGTGGAATAGGTTGCCTTTAGGGGTAGTGAGTGCATCTAATGTGAATGAATTTAAGGGAAGGTATGACAGCTGGTTTGGGTGATTTATAGCTTCCCTCGATGAGTCCTTGACTCTCTGGAGGTCTCAGATAATAATAATAATAATAATAATAAAATAATTTTTTTTTTTTTTTTTTTTTAAACATTTTATTATGTCTCAGTATAAATTACATACAATAATAATATTTACAATATTTAAAATAAGGTTTATACAGAATTTTTGAATTTAGAATATAATAATAATAATTTTTTTTTTTTTTTTTTTTTATAAACGACTTATTTGTTTTTGTTTTTACAATGAAAGTGATAAGGTTTACTATCACACAGAGTATCTGCACACACACAATGAAAAACATATTATCTTTTTTGTACAGTACGAAAATTTGATATACAAAATGCAGTGTACATTTTATAAATATGAGTATACATTTTTTTTTTAAACTAGCTAAATATGGATTGGCATCAATGTGCACTCAATTCACGATACAATGCAGTAATGCAGCATACACTCACAATTCAATAGTAATAATAATACTTTTTTTTTTTTACATTTCATTATGTCTCAGTATAAGTTACATACAATAATAATATTTACAGTATTTACAATATGGATTATATACATTTTTTTTTTTTTTTTTTTTTTTTTTTTATGTCTCAGATGAATTGCATACATAGTTGCTGTAGTAATTATATGTATATAATATTTATAACGCATTACAAGTGTATAACAGATACTTGCAAGTTAGTAATTTTCTTCCTCGAAGCTTAGCAGAGCTTATCTGAGGAAGATAATAGATGACAGAGGGTGGTGGTTTTATGGTTGTGTTCCTATAGTGGTCACAAGCCAGGTGTTGATTTTACTGTTTGTTGGTACATGCTTAAGACTTCGACTGCTATTACAGTTTAACTTTTTTTTTTTTTTTGTGAAAATAGGGTTGGATTTAGACATGGTGTGTTTGTTGCTTTGTGTTCTTGTAGTGATAGTTTTTGGAGAGGGGGGTTGTCATAGGTTTTTTTTTTTTTTGTGTGTGTGTGTGTGTGTGTGTGTGTGTGTGTGTGTGTGTGTGTGTGTGTGTGTGTGTGTGTGTGTGTGTGTGTGTGTGTGTGTGTGTGTGTGTGTGTGTGTGTGTGTGTGTGTGTGTGTGTGTGTGTGTGTGTGTGTGTGTGTGTGTGGTGGGGAGAGAGAAACAGGAATTGCTCTAATTTTCATTCTCACTATAATATTTATATAGTGCCTGTTTCAGCTCTCTGTATGTTCCTAGGTTTCTGTTGTCGAATGGCAGTTTGTTTATCATGTCAGGTACGTAGAAGTTTCGGGTGGCTTTGCCGTGGTGATTGTTGTACTTATATGTTATGTAGTTTGTTGACTGTGGTCTTGTTATTTGATATGTTGTTCTGGTTACTCTATATGTTGGACTGTAGTAGTGTTTTAACATGACTGTGTAGTGGCGTAATTGTTTCACCTTAAATATTTTGTGTTTTGTCCGTGCTTCGTGCATAAGAGTGGGTTGTTCCCAGAATATCAGTTTTATCATTTTATCTTGCAACCATTGTAGCCTGTTAAGTCTGTAGTCTGCGCAGAATGCGTATGATGTGATTGCATATCTTAAAATGTTTTCACATAATGCTTTATAGATTAGTATTTTTATGTGGGTTGGGGCAATGTCTTTTAATCTGTATAGTTTGCTTGCTATTATCCTAAGCTTGGTATGTAGGTAGTTTGTATGGCTATTCCAACTTTGATCTGCATCGAAGTGAAGTCCAAGGTAGCGTGTTGTTTTCACCTGTGTGATGGTTGTGATTTTAGGTTCTGCACTTTGTGTATAGGAGGATGAATGTTTGATAGTGAGATATTTTGTTTCTATGGGCAGGGTTTGGGGGTTTTTGAATATCATTAGCTTTGTTTTTCCAGGGTTTATATATATGCCGTTTTCGGTTAACCAGTTAGTGATTTGATTGATGTCGTGTTGCATATTTTTGTAAGCGATATTTGCAGTGTTGTGAATGGATACTATGGCAGTGTCGTCTGCATACTGGAAGATTTTACTTTTTAGGGGGAGTTGGCTTATGTCGTGTGTGTATATGTTAAATAGAATGGGAGATAGGACAGCTCCTTGCAGTACTCCACAGGTTACTTGTACCTCTTTGCTGTGTGCTGATCCTATACGTGTGATGTGCTTTCTGTTTTTCGTGTATGCTTTAAACCACTGGAGTAGACGACCTCCAATTCCGATATGGGTAAGTTTCGTTAACAAGGTTTTATGTGTTAGTGTGTCAAATGCTTTTGTTAGGTCAATGAATACCACTAATGTTATTCTGTTTTTATCCAATGCAGAGTTTATTAGATCTGTGAAATCTTCCAGGAGTGTTGCTGTTCCTTTATTTTTTTGAAAGCCATATTGTGTTTTGGGTATGATTTGAAATTTTTCAACGTATGTGGAGAGTTTCTGATGTACAATGCGCTCCATGATTTGGTTGATTACAGGCAGCGTGGCGATAGGTCTGTAATTACTTATTATGTTTCTTTTTCCCTGTTTGTGTATGGGTGTGATTAGTGCAGTCTTCAGTGTTTCAGGTATGTGTCCCGTTTCGAAGATTTTATTTAACAGTTTTTGTATAACTGGGAGTAGGTCGGTTGAGTGTTTCTTGATGTCTTTTGGTCTGATTCCGTCTATCCCCGGTCCTTTGTTAGGATTAATTTGTTGAATTGCCAGTGATAGTTCTTCTTTTGTTACTGTGGGGAACCACATCGACTGGGTTGCTCGTGGACCTAGTGGAGAATGTTCGTGTGTGTGAGGAAAGGTTGTTTCTTGTAACTTTTGGACAGAGTTCACGAAGTGCTGATTAAAGTTGTTTGCCAACTGTTTGAGGGATTTGGGGTCGCAGGCAAAGCTGTGTTTTATTGTTTCTGTGGCAGTGGTTCTGTGTATATTGTCCAGCATTTCATTAATCAGGTGCCAGGTTTCCTTTATGTCGTTCTGTGCTGTTGTTAATTTGTTGCTGTAATAGTTTCTTTTTGACGTTCGAATCTGGGTTGTTAGGAGATTCCGTTTTCTTTTGTATTCAGTTTTTAAAGCGATATTGTTCGGTGACTTCTTAAGTTGTTTCCATAGGGCATCTTTTCTTTGTATGTCTGTTAGTATGTTGTCTGTTATCCATGGATTTTGTTTCGTTTGGGGGCGTATTTTTATTTTTGTTAATGCTTTGTTGTATATTTTGTTAAATGCAAGTTTAAGATTATTATATACAGCTTCAGCAGAGTCTAAAGATGCTATCTGCATCCAGTCTGTTTTTCTGATTTCATCGTTCACTATTGCTTCGTTTACAATGCTATGATACTGTTTTGTAGTCTCAGTGATTTTTATGGGTTCTGGTTCAGTGTGTAACTGCAATGCTGTGAAATAATGGTCTGCTAGTTTGCATGTTATGACGGCTGCTGTGTGGCTGTTTGGAGGGGCCCTTATATTTATATGATCAATGCAGGTTGAGGTTGTTGTGTTTCCGACTATCTCTTCTCGTGTATACGACTGTATGGATGGGGTTATGTTGTATGCCGATAATAGGTCTAGGTATTGTTCTGTGTTGTTATTTATGTTCCTAATGTTTATATTAATGTCTCCTATTATTATCAAATATTAATGTCTCCTATTATTATCAAATATTTTGAGATGCCTACTTTCATGGCTGAAAGCCATCTGTTTAGTTCTTCTAGGAATTTTGTGGTGCTTAAGTTGGGTGGTCTGTATATTGCGTTTAATATCACGGAGTTTTCTTGTTTGATGTTTTTAATTTCGATGCATATGTTTTCTGCGTATTCTAATTTATAGTTTATTTCTGTTACTTCTAGTTTATGTTTGGTAAATATTATTATACCACCGCCTCGTTTTGTTTGTCTGCAGTGTTTGTGTTGTTGGAAGTGTGGCATTTGGTAGGAGGATGCCTCTTCGTTTGTCGTAGATACTTCAGTCAGTATTAAAATGTCTATTTCGTCTATATCTTCCTTCAGATAAGCTTGCAGGGTCAGCCAGTATTTTTGAATGCTTCTGATGTTGATGTGGAGAATAGATAGTCCTTTTTTGGGGATTGTCAGTTGTTTCCATTCTGATATTGATTTCAGAATGTGGCAATTATCATGTTCCGGGGTGATTACGTCTGCTTGATGGTGTGCTTCCATGTTGGTTGGGGTGCTGGTCCTTCTTTACGAGTTGTCAATATTCCTTTCAATGTGACAGCCTGTTGAGGTCATCTACGGATTTTATTTCGATTGGTTTTGAGTCTTGTGTCTTTCTAAGGAATATTTTGCTGTCTCTTATCCATATAAACTGGTAATTGTTTTCTGTTTTTACTTTCCTTGCTTGGTAGAATATTTTCTGATAGTGTGGAGTAAGGTATTCAGACAAGTATATTGGGGTGTTGTCGTGGTCTCCTTTCAGATCCTTTACTACTGGATTTTTAATCTTGCTAGCTTTTATAAGCGTAGTTTTTGTTAGGCTGTTGGTGAGTCGCACTACGACGGGAGGTGGACGGGTATTATTTTCTCTTTTCCTTTTTTGTGGTAACCGATGCACTGACTGGATGTCTCTTGGTTCAATGGGGGAGCCGATTTTTTGGCTTAGTTGTATTACAGTGTCTCTTAGAGGTTCCGTAGCTATTTCTGGGAGACCATTTATGAGGAGGTCATTTTTGTGCTGCTGTTGGTTTGAGAGCTCGTACTGTTGCTTTAGAGAGTTTAGTTCTTGCCGTAGGTCCGTTGTTTCTTTAATTAAATTATGCTGTCTTTCAGTTAGCTCTTTGATGCAGTTTTTAATTTCTCTAACGGTCTGTAACATATCTTCTATCGAGTTATTATTAAATTTAATAAATGCCTCGTATTGGTTAAATTTTTCTGTAATTTGCGCGGTATGTTTTTTAAATAGTTCTCCAACAAAATCGATTAAACAGTCTTTTAGGTTTTGTAATCTATTTTCGAGTAATGCATTTAAAGATGGCTCACCTGGGTTTCCGTTGTTGATTTCTTTGTTTTTAATTCCCTCTGTTGTTGATAGCTGTTTACTGCCTGCGGTTGTTTTCTGCGTTGGCTGTTTTCCGCCTGCGGTCGAAGGCGAGGTTCCTTTGTTATCTCTGCAATGGGGACACTTCCACTCGTCACGATTCTTGTTTGATTTTCGCTGCCAGGTAGTCTCGGACAATCCTGAACATAAAAAATGCATGTTTCTTTGGCAGTTCCTACATGTTACGTGGTTTTCTTCGCCCGTTAGGTCTTCTTGGCATTTGTAGCACTTCATACTTCTTGTTTGACGATCTTGCTGTATTTTCTAATATGGCGTCCTCCTTTGTTCTCTTCTCGCGTAGTTGACCAACGTATACTTCGAACTTTGAATACTTATATTTTACTTATTACTTAACAGATACTTACAGTTGTTACATCTATATGTTCGTCTTGAAGAACGGCGTTCACTGATGTGCTTTAAATTTTAATTCACAAGAAAAGATTTACTTTGCAACTTAAAATATGGGAGCATCGAAATAACGTGCTTGCGACTGCTTGCTGCTAAAGCGCCCTCTCAATAATAATAATAATAATAATAATAATAATAATAATAATAATAATAATAAGTGTGTTTTCCAGCGGTTTTAAAGGATGCAAAACCCAAATCAGGAAAGCGAGACTCTTATACCTCTACTGACTATTCAAGCTCCCTATTGAAAAACCTTCACAATGGTTCTTCACGTATTTCTTTAGATTCGAACTAAGGCCTTACCACATAATGGACATCGTAGAGAACCGAATGACCTACGAAGACCGAAATTCGGATCGTAGTTAGCCGTTTATATATCAATAATCTTGTCAAGGATTTAGGCCTAGAGTGGGCTGTTCCAGCCTTAGAAGTCATCGTTGAATCTCTTAAGAGGGCGTCCTGGTTTTCTTTTTCCTAATGGTTTGTAATTTAAGGCTTGTTTTGGTAGTCTTTCTCTTTTCATTTTAGAAACGTGTTCCTTCCATTTATGGTTATATTTTTTAATTTTTTCTGTTACTGATTCCTGATTTAATTCTTTCGTAATTTCTTCATTTCTTTTGTGATCGAATAGAGCATACTTTACAGCTTTTCTCATAAACTTCATTTCAGTTGTTGTATTGTACACTTTAAGTCTGGTTTGTTTTTTTGAACTAGGTTTGGTTTAAATATAGAGTTAATTACACCTGTTATTTTTAAGTATTTCGCAATTTTTACGTTTATATCTTTTTCATTTTCGTATGTGATCATACATCCTAGGTAGTTAAATGTTCTAAAATCTTGTTCACCTGTTCTAATATCTTGTTATCTATTACTGTTTTAGTTCTTACTGGATCTTGTCCTTTAAAGGCCATAGTTTTTTATTTTTCTGTTGATATTATCCTTCTTAATCTTTGGCTATCTCATTTAAATTTAAAATATCTTTCTGTAAGTTATCTTCAGAATTTGTAATTATTATTTGGTCGTCTGCAAAGAAGAGAGTGTTTAAGTTCACATTAGGAGAAATTTTTTTAATATCTTGATGGAAATTTTTATTCCATTTTATTATTATTTCATTTAGATAAATATTAAAAAGAGTTGCTGAAAGGGGATATCCCTCTCGGACACTTTGGTTTATCTCTCTCGTACATGATAGTTCATAATACGAAATAAATAGATAAATACAGCAAACGTAATCCTCTAAAACAATTCATAAATCTATGCAACATCCTCATTTTCATGGACTTAAGTTTCTTGTGGGAGGGAGGGAGAGGATTAAAATTTACATTGCATCTGTGATATAAGAAATTTATAGGTGCAGTTAAGGCTATTAGCCGTTCCAAGTTGATAATAGTTAATTCTTTCTAAATAAAAACCGATAGCATATAGTCAGTCGGAAAAGAAAATTCTATATGACGTTTCATAGAATGTAACAAGAAACTATAAGACTGAAGGTTTTTCCTACATAGATCCCACGTACAAAAGGAGCTTCTCAGTATACTTTTATTTGAAACGATATCATTCTTCGCATAAATTCAGCATACTAGGATATAACGCATATTATCTACGAGCCGATTTTTCCATTTCTCCAACCAACAGATTGTGGTTTCAAATCCTCACACGGATTCGAATAGAGCACTTTCCTGGTAAGCTAGGCCATGATTCGTCCATGAGAGTATTAATTTACAGCAGACTTACAACCTTTAGATTAGTATGATTCACATTAACAAAATATAAAAAAAAAGACATATTTTCATATACATTAGAGGTCAGTCGGCCGAAGGGGCTATTGCTGTAATCATCAGTTAGATAACAGTGAAATAGCAAATTATTATGACGTTGTCTTTATAATGGCTTACTTAAATGATGAATAATTATTTTTTTATAAAAAGAGTTACAAGAACAGCGATATTTGGCGCCAAAATTGGAACATATTGGAATAACTCAGGGCTAAGCTTGGAATATATAAAAAGTAATTATTTTAACTAAGCAATTTTAAAATTAGGTGTTAAAAGAATAAAGTTATGCTTTATTTCATCTTACTTTAAAAGGTTAAGCTTATCGATCCTGATTTTTACTTCCATCTGATAGTGTTACATAGGAAAGTAATACTTCTTGCACCTTATATGCATTTCAGGTACTCCGATTTAGTAATGATTGTTTTACATTTTCTATCTTTTATTGATTTTTAAATTTTAAATTAGCATTATTATCAATTTTGGGAGAGTAGGCAGATTTCGTTAATGAAAGTATCATCACTGTTTACGTTTCCAAATATTGCGTCATTAAGGAAATGACTACTTGAAACAAATGCAAATCTTTGAGTTAATTTATTTATTTAACTGAAATTTTCTGTTGATGAAATTCTGTTCTCATTCTTCTTCTTCTTCTTCTTCTTCTTCTTCAACCTTCTGGTTTTGTCCACTGCTGGACGAAGGTCTCCCCCATGATTTTCCAGATCACTCGGTTTTCTGCTTCTCCCATCCATCCCACTCCTGCAATTTGTTCCAGTTCATCTCTCCACCTTCTTCTTGGTCTTCCTCTTTGTCTTGCTCCATCCATTGGTCTCTACTCTGCTGTTTTTCTATCCATCTCCTGTCATTGCATCTGGCAATATGGCCAGCCCATCTCCACTTAGCCTGTTTAATGTATTTTACAATATCCATGACACCTGTTTGAGATCTTATCTAGATATTTGTCATCCTATCTCTTAATTTTTAGCATACTTCTTTCCATGCGATGTTTTGTTGTTCGCATCTTTTTGTTTAGGACTTCTGTTAAAGTCCATGTTTCTCCTCCATATGTTAGGACAAGAAGTATGCACTGGTCGAAAGCTTTCCTTTTTAGACTCATAGGGATGTCACTTCTGAATATGTCTCTCATTTTCCCATAAGCCATCCATCCAAGGTGAACTCTTCGTTCAATCGCTTTTCTTTGGCACTCCTCAAAGTATAACAATTGGCCCAAATATACATATGAAGTAACTTGTTCTATTTCATGGTTTTCAACTTTGATAGTTCTATGGTTTATGTATTTATTCATCATTATTTTTGTTT
Source organism: Typopeltis vanoorti (assembly GCF_054136105.1). Classification (NCBI taxonomy): domain Eukaryota; kingdom Metazoa; phylum Arthropoda; class Arachnida; order Uropygi; family Thelyphonidae; genus Typopeltis; species Typopeltis vanoorti. Next base: position 79,839,752 of record NC_143573.1, on the reverse strand, counting down.
TTTCTCTATTTATTTTTAATCCAATTTCTCTGGAGGCTTCGTTTAGCTGATTTAGCCTTTCTTCCAGATCTTCAAGATTATCTGCTATCAGGACAATATCATCTGCAAATTTCAGATGATGCAGCCTTTCTCCATTTATGTTTATTCTTTTTGTTTCCCAATCAAGGCTTCTAAAGATTTCCTTTAGTGCAGCTGTAAATAATTTGGGAGATATGGTGTCGCCTTGCCGGATGCCTTTTTGTATTGGAAACTTTTCACTGTTTTTATATAATTTAATTACAGAAGTTGCATTATTGTAAATATGTTTTAGTGTTTCAATATATGGTTTCTCAGTTCCCTGGGTTTCAAGTGCTTTTAGTGTTGCAGATGTTTTAACTGAAACAAATGCTTTTTCATGGTCTACATAGGCCAGACATAAGGGTTTATTGTATTCAATTGATTTTTCAGTGAGCTGTCGTAATGTGTGAATATGGTCCAAAGTATTGTAATTCTTCCTAAATCGAGCTTGTTCACAGGATTGCATTCCCTCTAGTTTAGATTTTATTCTATTATTTATAATTTTTGTGAAAACTTTATATATGGTGGGAAGTAGGCTTATAGGTCTGTAGTTTTTAATTTCTTCCTTATTGCCCTTTTTAAAAATTAATATTAGAAGTGAATTGTTTGAGTAAACTCTTCAATAAATAGGCATTTATTGAAGAGTTTACTCAACTGTTTGATGACAGGGCTTCCTCCCAGTTTTAAGAAGTCTACCACAATTCCATCTTCTCCTGGGGCCTTTCCATTCTTCATTTCCCGCAGTGCCATTTCCACTTCACCTTGTAAGATTTCAGGGGAATCATGTTCTTCCTCACTTGAGTAATCCATAGATGATTCTTGGATGTCCCGGTCTTTGTCTTCATAGAGTTCAGTATAAAATTCCTGAATTCTTTTGATTATTGCATCTCTATTTTTTATCAGTTCACCATTTTTTCCTCTTACAGCAGCTATTTCCTTTGTTCCAACTGATAATGTTCGTCTTAGGACCTTCATATTACTATTGTTTTCTATTGTTTCTTTAATTTTCCTAGTATTATACAATCTAAGTTCATGTTTCATACTTTTACGTATAGTTTTATAAATTTCCGTATATTCTATTTTATTGGTGTCATTCAAATCTCTTTTCATATCTCTTCTTTTCTTCATCAGATCTAAGGTTTCCTGTCTTAGTTTTTCCTCTCCTTGGTGCCTTTTTACACCTCCTATTTCTGGTGCACAATTCAAGATAGATTTGTTAATATTTCATTAGCATCATCGATGGTAGTAGCTGTGTTTAACTTTTTTTAGTTCATTTTTGAATGAACTAAAAAAAGTTAACCTTTTTTTAGTTCACTCAAAAGTTAAAATGATTCTCTATAACAGCTTTTATTGTGGTAGAGGTTTTGTAGATTCACTAAATTGGACTTTTTTTATGAGCTTATTCCGTTCCCATTTTTTGTTGATCCATACTTTTGCCCTTACTAGTCTGTGGTCACTTCCTGTGTTAAATCTATTAAGCACTTCGGTATTATTTATTATATATCTTCTGTTGGAGAAGATGAAGTCTATTTCATTGTAAGTTTGTCCATTTGAGCTTCTCCAAGTCCATTTTCGGTTGATTTTCTTCTTTAAAAAGCTGTTCATAATAAAGTGGTTATTTTCTTCTGCAAATTCAACAAGTATTTCTTCTCTTTCATTCCTCTGTCCAAATCCAAATTCACCGATGGAGTTCAGATGGTCATCTCTGCTTCCAATCTTGGCATTAAAGTCACCCATTATAATTATGTAGAATTCTTTAGAATTATTGAATGTGGATTCTAATGTTTCATAGAAATCTTCTATCTCTTCATCTGGATGGTCCATAGTTGGAATATACTTGTATAATTTTCAGTTGGTATCTTTTATTTATGAAGAGACTTAGTTCAGCTATTCTTGATGTTATTTTATTTACAAACAGGACATTGTCCTTGATTCTTTTATTTATTAGGAATCCTACACCACCAGTTGAGTTTCTGTCACATTCACAATGGTAGAGTAGATGTCCATCTTTTAATCGCATGAGAGTTTCTTCTTTCCTTCTTATCTCTGAAAGGCCCACAACGTCCCATTTTATGTGTTCCAATTCCTTCATCAGTTCTTCCAATCTATCATCATCCCGTAGCGATCTGCAATTATATGTTCCTACTAATGTCCTTCTATCATTGTGCACTGTAGGTGGACTCATTGTAGCTAGTGGAGGCTGTAGCATATTTTTCGACCTAGACCCTCTGCCTAAGTCCAGGACGCGTCCCTTTTTATGCTGGGCGACGGACGAGCCAGTATGTAATTTTCCTATTTTATTCATTTGATTATTACTAAAATTTCATTATTATTGAAATATAATTCAGGATGATTTTACCATCAGGCGGAAATTCATATTTAACTAAGGCAGGTAAACAATTTTGCAAGCTATGTTTCAAATAGTTACATCAGGAAGATAAAGTAAAATTTTCCAGCGAATAAGTACCACATGAAAGGTTACATGATTACTGACTTCCTATTGGCAATTTTTTCCCACATCAGTAAAAAAAAGTATGTTTGTTTAAAAAATTCAGTTTCAAAAAAAAAAAAAAAAAAACTGTTTCAACCAAAAAGTACAATCGTAAAATGAAGCCTTAGTTTCAGAATTAATGTAAATTTGAAAGTTGAAAAGCTTTAAATGTTTTAATATATTAATGTTTTAAGTGTTTTAATATTTTAACTTTTTTCGTGTTTAATCTTCATTCCTCATGAAGTAATGGCCTTCAGCCAAACATGAAAAGGCAGTTTTTATCAACAACAACAAAAAAAAAAAGTGTCCATTCTTCTCGACGTTGAATGCAGCCATTCTGCTTGCGGACTATGCAGTGTATAATTTATAAATGAAAGCCTCAAAATGTTTTAATTCATAAAATATTTTAAACTTAAAATTAAAATTTTAAGTTTAAAATAATTTAACAATTACTTCATTTTTTTCCATCGTTCATACATTGAAAACCTTTACAGAGATTTTTTTTTATCTTAAAAATGAACTCCTTTTTCTGAAGGGTGTTTTCTATTTAAAAAACTCGCACGAATATACACAAAAAAAGTCTTACAAAGCAGAAGACTGTGGAAGTGTTTATCCCTACACCCTCTTAAAAGTAGGTGTAGATATAGGTGTAGGTGTACATCTTTCATATTTCGAACTGTGCGTGCGTACATGTGTGTGACACTACTACACGCGTAACTTAACATAGCCACGAGAACTTAAAGAAATCATGGATCAGGATGAATCTAAGACGTTCCTTCGATTTCATCTCATAATCCATACTTTAAAATACACTTCTTACGTGAAAAATCCCGAGAATGTCATTTACCCGCCAAAATCATTTGCTCAGTTCACATCACTGTGGCGCATATTCTGTATATATTTATTTAAAATCAGAACTCCGGCGTGCGCGTGTAAGTCAATGCTCTTAGATCGTTCACCTCCGTCAAAACAGGCACAGAGGTCTCGTCGTAATGGCGATTCTTTTTGTTGTTTCGACGGTGGCGTTCGTACAATGCATTGTTTCTCAACAATGCAGTCACGCGTCACGTCCAACAAACATACAGACATTTTTTTTTTTCCTGTTCTGTAATGGGCTGATTGACCTGAGCGTGTGGGAGTTTGCTTGCAGTTGTGTTGGCGTATTTATTTTGCATTTTTTATATGCACATAAACAGTTTCTACGTGAGTTTATCAAACTCTATATGGTTTGTTGTTGTTGTTCTTCATATCTTGTATAACAGTAAGAGAGTGGCAACGATAAAAGAACTATGAATATGAAAAGTAGCTCATGATTATGATCACAAATTCTTGTGCATTTCTTGATTCATGAGTCTTGATTCTTGAGTTATTTCAAATCCCGATCATTCGAATTAAATAAAAATTATGTCCTCGTGCACATTAATTTCATATATATATTAAAGATACTTATTAAAATAATATTAAGAATTATTAAATTAATATAAATTAAAAAAGAATGCGATAATTTCCGAAAAGTGCAGCATTAATTTATTTTGTTGTATTTCATTATTTATTTATTTTTTTAATACAGAACTGTTATATTAAAACCCCATCTCTTCCGTTCAATGACTGTGCCGAATCGCTGATTATCAGCATTTAACTACTAATCTCTCTCTCTCTCTCTCTCTCTCTCTCTCTCTCTCTCTCTCTCTCTCTATATATATATATATATATATATATATATATATATATACATATATATATATATATATACACATATATATATATATATATATATATATATATATATACACACACCCACACCCACCCACCCACACACACACACACACATATATATATATAATATTTTATAACCTTATTGGGTTCAGCATCTTAAAGAATTTTAGATATTTTCATATAATCTAAATTGTTTAATATTAGCTTTAAATGTTCTGTTTTATCTCTTATACATCTGACGTTTAAATTAAATACCTCAAGCGTAGACTCCTCATTATTAGAGAGCCAATAACTACGCAATTATATTAGGTCATTATAAGTTATACATATATATATAGCATCATACATCTCCGGAGGAGATGTATGATGCCATGTATTAAAGGCAAGGGGCCACTACCCAGACCGGTTTCAACCTTTATTGAGGTCTCATCAGTGGGAGCAAGGCTAGAAATACCAAGATTTTAGTAATACAGAAATTTTAGTAATTCTAGCCTAGCTGCCACTGATGAGACCTCAATAAAGGTCGAAACCGGTCTGGGTAGTGGACCTTGCCTTTAATACATAGCATCATACATCTCCTCCGGAGATGTGCTTTGCATTAAGGGTAAATATTAAGCATAGTGATCAGAGCTAAACTACCTTTACCATGAGTTGCCTTGGTCTTGCACTACGGCAGGGTCAGTTGGACTTGCAACACTTGCAGGCGCAAACTTGACTGACTTGTCTGTTTGCTTACTTGGGAAATGGAGTAAAAAACCAGGTTTATATTTAAAATAACTTGGTATCTTTAACATATATATACATAGAAGAACTACGCAATTATATTAGATCATTATAAATGATATATATCCAGTGGCGCACACAGGGCCACTGCATATATATTAACTTTTTAATATATTTTAATATTTTTAATGGATATTTTTTAACTTTTTAGAGAAAAAGTTAAAAAACACTAGAAAATTTTCTGAAGTATTTTTCATAATTAAAATTCATTTTTATTTATGTTGTGTCGTGTCTTCTATTTCTATACTACTTATGGATTAGAGGTCACATAAGGTGAGAGAACCCTATAGCAGTGTTTCTCAACCTATGGTCCGCAGGCCACAGGTGGTCCGCGACGATGGGGCAGGTGGTCCACAGGCTTCAATTAACCAAATAAATCTATATATTTTAATTATACAAAGAAAACAAATTAAAATTGAATAAGTAAGTAAAATTATTAAAATAAAATGAATACTTAAAAAAAAATAGCGGCAGAATGTTCATGGAATGAACATTCTGCCACTATTTTAATTTGTAGCGGCAGAATTACGAGTAATAAAAGAGGGGGTGAAGTGAAAAACAATACGGTTTTATTGCATCCACCTTCCCTTTCTGTTTTTTCAGATTTGAAGTGAGTATGTATCCACATGACCACATTTCAACCAATTGCTTGTTGTTTATTAATTTTAATTGTTGAAGGTTTTCCTCCTTCAACCAAGGCTCAATATATCTCCAGAAGTGCTAAGTAATCGGGCGAAAAGCAAGCTGACAGTCGAGTTGAATGCTAACTCTCTTCAACCGAATTCCAATAATGTGTGAAACTGCCATAACAGCATTCACTATATATATATATATCTTAATTTTTAACACGTTTACGAATTTTAACACTTTCGGTTGAATTTTATTGCTTCCGAGCGAACTCACACAATCTAATTAATAACAATAGTTTTTAGTTATACACTATGTTTGCCGGTGCAACATATGGTTTTACTTGAGTCTATATATACAGCATAGTTTCTGTATGAGGGGACATGTGATTTATTAATTAGTGTTGTTTTTATCCCAGTTGTCTCTAATTGCACTATTTGTTGAGAAATATATTACACAGACTGCTTATACCTAATTCACTGACAAAATAAAAGTACTTGTTTTTCTTGCCTCTGTGATATAGTGGGAGGGCGTGTTGTTTACAGCGGGAGCAAGTTACTATCGCCCTGCTCTGAACGTGCTTCAGCTTTTGTTTTCATTTGCGAGGTATATGCGAAACTTTTTAATTTCTTTTTTCGAAAAGTAAAATCAGGGGGTGGGGAGTTATATGCGAGTAAGTACGGTATTTCAATTATGGATAAGTACCTTGGTACCTTCTTTAAACGGAAAAATATCTCGGATGACAATGATAATACAAAACGAGTTTGTAATGACAGTTTGTGTGTAGTTTCTGAAGAGAAAGAGGTCTGAAACGAATCCACAGAAACACAGAATTCCCATCAGTTGCAATGCGATAATATTAATATGCTTAACGAAAGGAAAGATTTGCTGACTTGCTGGACACTCAACCAGTGGATCGCATTCAAAGGTAAATACAATTGGTTAGTTTGTAGGAATATTTTTCTGTTTTATGACTTTTCTCCCTTTACGGTAATTATGTCTACATTATTGTGTTATTATTCAACAACTGTTTACAGTTTAGAATGTGTATATAAAGTCAATATCAACAATAGCCTGATTACGAACGCGTGATGAAAAGGACGGGGAGGTTTGGAGCTTTCCGGATAGTATTCAAAAGGTAAATATTCGTTATTTTGTATAGGGCCCCGAAACTTATTAGTTTAGAATTTAACCACTGCAGTGGCGCACCCAGGGAGGGGGACAAATCCCCCCAAAAAAAATTTTCCTAATTAAAATTCTTTTTTTATTATTTTATTTATGTTGCGTCTTCTATTTCTATACTACTTGTCATGTATTGGCGATCACTGCAGATGCTCAGTCATAGGTCGTATGACTGAGTTGTGTGCATTCGTAAATCGTCTACTCAACCCCCCCCCCCAAGATTAAATCTTGAATGCTCGGGCCCCCTCCAAGATTAAATCCTGAGTGCGCCACTATATATATATATATATATATATATATATATATATATATTGATCATTGATCAGATTGATCATTGACTCGGTTAACATACATAGTTTTATGAAAAAAAATTGAATGACTAGAACCGAGATTTAATTAAAAAGGTTTTAATATAAACACACTACTAGTTTCGGCCTGTAACAGCCTTCTTCAGGTGACATTATAAAAGAAAAAACACTAAACATTGAGGGTTAAAAGACTATGAACAACATAGACAGTCTTTATACATAATTAGCATTAAAACGTTGTAGTTGTATTTGAAGCTGTTCTTTCATTTGTTGCATTGTTGGGAGAGTGCGTGCTTGCTGCATCACGTGAACGCCATCTTCCGTAACATCTTCCGTTGCAGTGACGAAATAGAGAGAAAAATTGTGGAATCGAGAGAAATCATCTTCAATCCTGTTCATCTAAATAACAACTTAAGCTACAACCTCCCGGATAGTCATTCAGCTGTAATCATGTACTGGCGTTCACGTGATGCAGCAAGCACGCACTCTCCCAACAATGCAACAAATGAAAGAACAGCTTCAAATACAACTACAACGTTTTAATGCTAATTATGTATAAAGACTGTCTATGTTGTTCATAGTCTTTTAACCCTCAATGTTTAGTGTTTTTTCTTTTATAATGTCACCTGAAGAAGGCTGTTACAGGTCGAAACTAGTAGTGTGTTTATATTAAAACCTTTTTAATTAAATCTCGGTTCTAGTCATTCAATTTTTTTTCATAAATATATATATATATATATATATATATATATATATATATATATATATATATATATATATATATATATATATATATATATATATATATATATATATATACATATATATATATATATATATATGTGAACCCCAAAAGGTTATAAAATATTACAGGGATGGATATTACAACATGTCTTGGGGACATGTTGTAATCTTTATGTATTTATAATCTTTAGTATGCCCATGCTTTAGAGATCTTCGCTTGGAGACTGGCCAAGAATAGTCGATTCATGCTGAAGGAGAGAAAGAAATGAAGGACGTACAAATTGGTCGCCAACACGCGAAATCATGTGCTTTGTAGGTAAAATTTTCCAACTGTTATACAAGCAACATAGTTAACTACAAAGATCATAAAAGAGAAGTTAATTTTCCGACGTGTAATAATAAACAACTCATCCCACAATACGGATTGATTACCCTATAATCGGAATGGATTCTCCTTCTGTTGACATGCGCAGAAGTGTCGAAGGGTTTCGAATCTTATAGTATGACAATAGTGCAAATAGTTGAGCATGTCATCATATAGAAATTTTCAATTACTACAGGATGGCTATTCATAGATCTCGCTCGCCTTATGATTTCACGTAAGAACTGGACAGCATTCTACATGACATCAAGTCTTGATCAATTCAAAATGATTCCAATGAGAAAATTTAACGGCTGCGTATCGTATTTGGATCGTGCGACAGTTAAAACACGGACTACAAATAAAATCCAGACAGCAGAGTGAAACCCACCAATCAGATATCACTTTCATTGGCAATCAAAATCGATTTGCCAAAAACATCCAAAGACACAAAAGATGACCGTGTTCAGTGCAGGGTGTCCGAAATGTCTGTAACCAATGATAAATTATATTTTTCTTTCCAGGTGAAAAATGGCATTAACACTGGATGAAAGAGTTTGGGATAGTCGTTATTAGTGGTCGTCAGAGATGAACCCAGAGAGAAGTGGCGGTGGAGTTTGATGCTGGATTAAACTCGTCCACCACTGCCCTCTAGGTCCATCCCTTAAGACCACTAAGAAGGATTCTCTCCACTCTCCCAATGTTAATGCCATTTTTCATCATTAAACAAAAATATTTTTTTGCCATAGGTTATATACTTTTCGCACGCCCTGTAGAATAAACTATAGAATGTTGGACTATAAACTAAGTACTATTTCCTGGGAACTAATAAAATATAAACTCACTCTGATTAGGCTTAGTGCAAATTCAATAATGTTTTAGCACTACAAGAATACACTCAACATTTTCTGTGAGATAGATTCAACCCAATGAAGCCATGGATAGCTCAAGACATATAGTAATACGCTGCATAAAGCTACCCATAAATAAGAGCATGTCTTCAAAAGATTATAGAAATCAGGTAAACTATAAATCTAAAAACAAAAAACAATAAAATATAACAGATGAATGTCTAAAGTACGAAAGCGATACCTAACTCAATGATAATTTGTAGTCGGTAATATCAAGACTGGGATTGATATTACAGTCGGTAATATCAATACTTCCAAGTTTGAGCAACAGTAAGATTCTTTTTGAGATTTAAATAGAAAAATAAGTTTAGCAGACAAATTTAATAATTAATTCGTAGCAGTCAACCAAAATTTGGTAAATAACGCTACTAATCCTTTAATAAGCTGCCCTGTTAGTCAACAGAGTTCCATGTACTCCTTGTTACTTGCGCGAATGAAATGAGAAATACGAGGGCTAAGTTCTGATAAACACCTAAAATATAAATGTTTTTTCATATAAAAATTTTAGAGAAAAAAATTTTTTTCATATAAAAGTATTTTTCAGAAAATATCTTTTCTCTTAGAATATATAAAAAGACATAAAATTAATTAATTTTTGTTCTAGATGTTTATCAGAACTTTCTAGACCCTCTCGTGTTATAGACTTAAAAACTCTTTTAATCCGAGCAACGATGGTATTAATGTTATCGTGTTAGACATATTTGTTTGGCACTTTGCCGATTCGTTAATTTATTTTCAATTTTCTCTAATAACTGGCATGTTTCCCTTAGAATTTAAGAAAGTGGTAATACCAGTTAATATATATATATATATATATATATATATATATATATATATATATATATATATATATATATATATATATATATATATATATATATATATATATATATTACACAGCTACTTCTAAAAAAACCCAATTTGAATTCAAAGACATTAAGTGCTGAACACGCACTAAAGTACTGAAAACGGATTCACAAATATAATTTATTCGATGCATGAATTAACTATAGCAATATTATCTCGAGCAACAGAAATCTCCTGGCACTGTATTCCATGACATAAAAAAAATCCGAAAGAAGAACATACTCAGTTTACATACAAAAACATATATTTAAGCACATAAGACCAATCCAACTTGTCCTAAAATTATGCTTACGAAGCCGACTTCGGCTTTCCCACAAAACATTCGCCACAGTCCTGATATTGAACTTCTCTATTCTTATCAACATCTTTCCGTGACCTTTCTTAAGTGATATTTATCAATTGCTTCTCTTTCTTGCATTTTTCTCTGTATTCTCTCGGCATAGGTATTAATGACTTCCTTGCCAGAAGCGTTTTATATGATGTGTTCTTTTTATATCATTGCAAGCAACTTCACTGCCTCATAGGCTAATTCGATCCATATTTCTTCGGGAGTTTGCCACTGAGTCTCCAAGGTTTGTTTGTTTTCGAACTCTTTCAGTTTTTCTCTAATAATATTTGTATATTTGAGTGTACGTTTCAGTTCTGAATTTTCTGAGCTTTGATTCTTTTTCAAAACTTTCATTCATATATTTGTTTCAATACGATGTTCATTTTTTTTCCGGCATAAAACTAAACAGTGACAATTTCCCGTGTCCTGAAGTGTAAAGATATCACTATCAACTATAACATATTCAATAACACATTTCTTATTTCATATTTTCTTATAACATGAAAACATATCAATACATGATATCTGTATTGACTATTCCTTGCCCTATTTAAATCTGCTTCAAGAATAGCATTTTCTTTTTTTTTTTTTTTCATGTCATCTTATTCACTTTTCATTAATATAACATTTATTTTTGTGGCATTGATACAAATACGTCCATTTTTCAAATTTCTCATCTTGAAGGTTTTCCACATCACTTTTCAGTATTGGCTACTATAATTACTTCCTCCTTTTTCACTGGAATATAACACTTTTTGTTATTATTTAGCAGATTCTGACCTGGTTCATGTTTCTTAATTTCAGTAACTCTACTTATATCAACATCACCTCTAATTCTTTTCGCGTTTATGATGCTTGTCTTCAACTCTTCTGACAGTAAGATTATTCCGGTGCTTCACCAAAATGTAAATCACTGGCAAACTATCATTACCAGTTGTCGGACGTGATTACAATTCTGCGTGCTGTAATCAAACGCCAATCCTGTCCTTCTATCTTCTGTGCTTCCACCACTCTCTCACATCCAGAGAGTGGTGGAAGCACACCAAAGCATAAAGGCTTAACCAAATGAGCATGCCCAAATATCAGGCGCAATATACTGTCTTCGTTGCTTTAATAGTTTCGTCTGAATTTTAACCAAGACTCGCGTCAATGTCAGAAATATTACCTATTCAGTATGTCAAATATATTATCAGCTGCCTTTCTAGGGTAAATTGTTACTCGGGGTTCGAACCGAATTCCTATATAAGTTTGTGAGCAGTCTACGCTCCCACTTGCCATTTGCATTAGAAATTATTCTTTCAGTCAATTAATCCAGTTCGAACTACCAATAAAAAATTCCTATGTGATTAGGCTGAAGCTTTCCCATCCCTATGTTTTGCTTTGAGCATCTTAGGGTACAAGTTTTGTGATCAAATGAATTGTTCTTCACAATTCTGACATCAGAAGAAAGCCAAACAGAAAATGTGTCGAAAATTGACTTTAATGATATCCTAGGTACAATAAGAATACTAAAATACATCCGCGTGATTTATTTCAAGATAATCAGAACAGATAGTATATTTCCTAAAAAAAAAGAGGTGAGGGGTCTTATTCCATTTTAAAATGATATCTATATTATTATTATCATTTGACACCTCCAGGGAGTGCAAAGACTCATCGCGGGAGAGTGTGCCAACAGCACCGAACGATTGGGTCCCTTCCAACTACTAACCGCGCTCAAACTTACTTAACTGAGCCATTAGTAGCAGAGGATCTACCAATCGATCAACCTTTGCCGGCATTATTCATGTATTATTTCTGCTCATTTTTTCCGAGCTGTTCTCTAGTTGATATCCAAATGCAATGCATCCGTTAATGAAGTGACAAGAAAGAAGCGGAATGTGTGAATCATGTGATTTAATGCTGTCTTTAAGAACAGGTTCATACTGCTTGACCTAATTTGTACAAATAATAATAAAAGCTTCACTGAAATGCCTTCTACAGCTGACTTAGTATTAGCAATTAAGGTATTTTATTTTCTTCTCCGATTTCCGTGTTTGCATGCCAAGTCTTGATATTTTCAGAACGAATGCGGATAATCAAACGGTTCATTTCGTACGCCCTACTTACTCGTTACAGATGGTTCATTTTCAGTAAAATAGTTCTCGTCCTCATCACAGTCAAAATAAACTCGAATGGTATTTTAAGCCTGGTTTACCCTTTTAAATCCTTTAGTAACTTTTCACAATGCATACAGAACGTGAAGTCAGCTCACGAAGGTCGTTAATCCGCCCCCACCATTCTTGTGTGCTGTCTGTGGGGAAAGCGTGAGGGATGAAATTCAAAAGGGGAGGAGTAGGCCTTCAGTTGTTTCGAGGTCATGACCTGATTTGCATCGTGCTTCCTTACTGTAGGCGTGGTAGTGTAGCTCCGGGCGCCGGGCACTTGTTTTAGAGCTGGCACTATATGGAGTCATTGAAATAACGCGTCTGTTTATTTAGGTCACGTGATCACGGTCTTTGTACTCGGTCGATCTTCATGAAGTCGTTACGTAAAAACTGTTGTCTTCCTTGGCTATTAACTCTATCTTGTCAGAGTGTACTATTGTACACTGCTCGCATCTATCGGTTATTCAATAAGAATCCAGGAGGCATATTTCAAAATATTCCCGATAGTTGCATCGGCTTGACACTCATCCTTCTTTTTTCCTTCGATCAGAAACAAATCATCTTACGGAATTTCAAAATTAAATACTACTCTGGTGGGGAGGGGATCTTGACATCAATCGCAGCATTTTGATTTCTCAACACCAACAAATTCTCTCGAAAATCCCCTTTGTGTCTCTCTGTCAGTTTAATATGAACGGAAATTTAAACTGATAAGTCAAACTTAAAGTACATACAGTATCATCATCATCACCATCATGCGTATCAAGGATTTAGGCCTAGCATGGCCTGTTCCGGTCTTAGAAGTCATCGTTGAATCGTTTAAGAGGACGTCCTGGTTTTCTTTTTCCTAATGGCTTGTACTTTAAGGCTTGTTTTGATAATCTTTCTGTTTTCATTCTTCGAACGTGTTCCATACATCCATTTATGTTTATATTTTTTAATTTTTTCTATTATTGGTTCTTGGTTTAATTCTTTCATTATTTCTTTTTGTCTTTTGTGATCAAATAGGGTATACTTTACAGTTTTTCTCATAAACTTCATTTTTGCTGTTATTAATCTTTGTTTGTCTTTTTGTTTTATTGTCCAGGTTTCGCTTCCATACATTAAAACGGGTAGGGCTAATGTATTGTATACTTTTAGTCTGGTTTGTTTTTGAACTAGAACCCACAAAGTAATTTTTTAAGAATTTAATTTTTGGAGAATTTTTTATAAAAAAAAACAACAACAGGTAATATCAACACTTCATAACTGAAGTATCCATCATTAATGAACAAAAAGCTATATAATGAATAATTGTTTACTATTATATGCATTGAAAGAGCGAGTGCATATATAACATGCACTCGCTTCTTCAATACATAACAGTAAACAATTATTGATTGTATAGTTTCTCTCATTAATGATGGTTACTTCGATTATCAAGTACATGTGATACCTGTTGTTGTTTTTTTCTTAATAAAAAAATCGATGAAAATGAGGCTAGAGAGAGAGAGAGAGAATCTGCCATTCTTAACGTTAAACTTCCACAGGATTATCAGCTTCACACTTTTTTAACCTGAACCGAACTTTGCAGCACAGCCTGCTTGCTAAACTGCAGGTCATATACCCTACAAATTTACATTTTACCATCCTTAATTTGGAACCACTAACTAGAAGTCTTCCGGTCAGTGACACTCGCTTTCTGTCTATAAGCTGCTCACTGTAGGCCCGAGCTGTTGGTTGATCGGTTGTTCTTTCAGCGCCAGCGCGTCCAGCGGCTGAATGCGAGAATTGGTTTGGTTTGATTTTGTTTGAAAATCATGTCTGCATTGCGCCTCATATGTGATGCTTTTCAACAGCCTAAGGATGAAATCCATAGTGATTAGTTTGAAAGTGGTGGTGAAGGAATTAGACAATCGCTTCTTATGTTTATACCAACCTCTTCTTACTAGCAATAAATATATCAAGAATGTAACTTTACGTTTCCTCGTTATCTGTCGGCAGTTTTCCATGAGCATCCGTGTTTTCTAGACAATTATTCGATTTTCGAGTAAGCTGCACAGAGAGAGAGAGAGAGAGAGAGAGAGAGGTGTGCTAGCATTGATATGTTTTGTGATCATCTTGGGTTTATAATAAATGCAGAGTATATGCTAGAAAACAACTTTTGACTATGTTGCTATGTTGTAATTTACTGAGAAGAAATTTTCCAGGAAATGAAAACGGCAGTCGTGTTCTCTGGATAGTCTTCTGATATGAGTTATATACATGTATAAGTGAAAACTGTGAGGGTGGGAAAATAAATAAATAAATAAATAAATATATATATATATATATATATATATATATATATATATATAAACAAAAAAAAGAAAAGACCGAACCGAGCTTTTTAAATAGCGCCCAACCGGCAGAGAGAGTGCGCTACGGCTACGAGCACACCTAGCGACAGTTTTGACCACAAACTGCCATTTGCCCCGTTCTGCTTTGAGCATTAAACGTCAAGTTGCATCCGCTGAAGTGAGAATCTGTATAAGCTGTTCGTCAAATTAGTGACAAAGTGACAATGAAAGAGCTTGAAGAACAATGTGTGTGTGTGTGTGTGTGTGTGTGTGTGTGTGTGTGTGTGTGTGTGTGTGTGTGTGTGTGTGTGTGTGTGTGTGTGTGTGTGCGTGCGTTTTAAGCGTTTTAGAAAGGGCAGAACGTCGGTTGGTGAAGATCCCAGACCTGATCAACCTTTCACATCAACAGACAACGACCATGTCAAGAGCGTTCTTGCTGTGATTCGTGGAAATCGTTGTTTAACTGTCCGAGGAGTTGCTGACGAAGTGGTACCAGCATAGGATCATCCCATCAAATTTTGACTGAAAAACTTCAGATGCGTCGCGTCAGTGCAAAGTTCGTGCTGCGTTTGTTGACTGACGATCAGAAAGAGAGAACTGTATTGAAATCAGTCAGGAATTGCTTGCCAATGCAAATAGTAATGAAAATCCTTCTTAAGAACATCATAACAGGAAATGAGACGTCGTTTCCAAATCATACAGGAGATTCAGGAAAATGCGACGAGAACTGCGCGCCATCACAGAAAGTTCGTTCAATGAAGCATTCCAACAATGGAGGAAACGTTGAGAACGGTGTATCTCCAGTAGAGGGAGGGGGGACTACTTTGAAGAGGACATTGCTTAAAATGTTATAAAATGAGCAATAAAGTCTTTATAGCAAAAGTTCGGTCTTTTTTGGAACACGCCTTGTATATTACCCAATCACTTCGGAATGCTTTACATGAATTATTATTACACTTGTTGTTTTAAGGATACTTGCGACATAAGACTGAATGATATAATCACGTAATCACAAGAAAGATATTTATTTAACCAAATATTTCGGTCTGGAAATAGCAGACCATCGTCGGTGGTATTACAAGAACAGTTTAAAAAATATACAAGCTAGAATACTAACAATAGATCGTTGAAATTAGAACATGCCGCGTGATGTTATATCACTAAGTATGAAGCGAAATATTTTGAAGTAGAAACATGATTGAATTTGCTATTAAAAAAAAAAAAAAAAAAAAAAAAAAAAAAAATTAATGAGTAATCTTGATTAGGCTTTCCCAGATTTTTGATATAGATATGCAGTCATTACGATTCAGGTTGGGATGATGGAGCAAGGCCTCCACGCTTTCCTTGAACAAACGTTCGAACCTGTAACGGGATCTATGTAAGAGGCGAGTCCTGGACCAAAGGATGCTGTGGTCAGTTTCAATCCCGTGTTGAGCCAAACCAGACTTTTCAGGTTTATTGTGAAGAATGGATGATTGATGTTCTTGGATTCTTTTTTCAAGAGAACGTCCAGTCTGTCCAAAGTAAGAGAGATCACAGTTTGTCTCCTAAAGACAAACGCTCAACTTTATCTCTTCCTGGAGTTTATCAAATTCCTTGCAACTGTGATCTCTCTTACTTTGGACAGACTGGACGTTCTCTTGAAAAAAGAATCCAAGAACATCAATCATCCATTCTTCACAATAAAACCTGAAAAGTCTGGTTTGGCTCAACACGGGATTGAAACTGACCACAGCATCCTTTGGTCCAAGACGCGCCTCTTACATAGATCCCGTTACAGGTTCGAACGTTTGTTCAAGGAAAGCGTGGAGGCCTTGCTCCATCATCCCAACCTGAATCGTAATGACTGCATATCTATATCAAAAATCTGGGAAAGCCTAATCAAGATTACTCATTAATTTTTTTTTTTTTTTTTTTTTTTTTTTTTTTTTAATAGCAAATTCAATCATGTTTCTACTTCAAAATATTTCGCTTCATACTTAGTGATATAACATCACGCGGCATGTTCTAATTTCAACGATCTATTGTTAGTATTCTAGCTTGTATATTTTTTAAACTGTTCTTGTAATACCACCGACGATGGTCTGCTATTTCCAGACCGAAATATTTGGTTAAATAAATATCTTTCTTGTGATTACGTGATTATATCATTTATTGTTACACTGATATATTAATTATTATATTACACTGATTTTACACTAATGAAATATCGAGATTCCTTTACTTGGTTGGTTCCTACAAATAACAGAAACTATGTATAGAAGTGCCTTCCCCCCCCCCCCTCGGGATCATTACATTCCTATGATTATGACTTTAGAACGCACATCAATATAGCTATGTACTATATAAGGAAAGTCTGCTGGAAGTATAATCAAGTTAAAATTTCATGATTTTATATTGTAGATTATGCATTGCCGTTTATATAATTTACAAAAGTATGTTTTTATTTCTGTTGTTGCAGTTTTATTATTTTTTTTAATACCCTTGCATAAATTTTCTTTCAAGAGGTTTTTCTTTCCAATATACTGTATAATCAACTAGTAGGCAATATATAAGGTAGTTTACACTGTGTTAGAATAAAAATATCACTCTTGTTAAATAAATAAATACGCCAATACCTTTTATTCCCTTTTAAAGAGGACCAAACTCCCCTGACTGTAACCCAATTGAATATGTGTGGGATATGCTGGAACAGGGTGTGAGAACTGTTGATTCTCCTCCATGGGCGTGAACTGATGGAGTTGCTGCAGCGACACGGGTCGAGTTACGCATGGAAGATGTTCGACACATTGTGGAATCTGTTCCTAGGCGCCTGCGAGATGTGATTGCACAGAGAAGTGGGCTAACGTGTTATTAGTTAGGTGTTCCTAATGCGAAGCTAACACAGTGTATAAGTGATAGGGCCATGGATAGTATGTTTCAGTCTGAGCATTCTTTCTGTGATTGAGTACATCGTATTCGCTTTATTTTTGCTTACATAAATTTCCATTATAAACTGTGTTGTCAAAATTGTATTTAAATAGTTCAGCTACAGTTTTCTATGATGGTGTCACGATGGAGAAAGAGCTGAGGAAACACTACAATGCCAGAAATGTCTATTATTCAAACATTGGGATGAAATAATCAGTGTAGACTACCCAAATATTTGCCTACGTTAAACAACAAGTGATCAAACGAATGTGTTAGACTTGATTTTTGAGTGATAATGAGCTATGGGAATCGAAAGGCTGGTGCAGCCAAATAGTTATTTTGCCACAAAGCCTGTAACTAATTGGGTTAATCTGCCTATATGTTCTGCAGAATCTCTTAACACAGTTATTTTATCCGATTCGGAATATGATGTCTGTATACACGATGAAAGTAGTGGTGCTTATTGTTCTGAAACTGAACGTAAATCACAACAGCCCTCTAATAGCGAATTTAATTATTTAGTGATGGAAATTCATAAAGAGAATCTTTGTGTAATGCTAATAACCTATTTTCCAGGAACATTTTTGTGTGCAGAAGTTCTCAATAACTAATTTGTATTATAATTTTACTAAGAAATTCAGTAGTTTATTGAAAAGAATTATTTCTTTACTTGTAGCTACTTTGAGCATGGGATTATATCACCCAAGCCAGCGAAGTTTGTGCATTGACAAACAGACTAAAGTCCTCTTCGAAGGTGTTCTACTAAAAATGGCAGACTTTTTGATTCTGTCCCAATTCAGTGTGAAGTATAGAGCACATGAATGTCTCGATCTAAAATTGGCAGAAGTTTTAAGCATATGTGCTATAGATGAAAAGTGTAAAGAAGATATTTTTGTGAGACCACAGATAATGAATTAACTGCAGAGGAAGGTAGGAAAGAACATTAGATGTATCTGAGAAAGCAGCAAGAATTGTTTCAAATATAGTAATAAATGGAACGAGTAAATTCAGTGAAATTTCTTGGGAATAACAAAAATTCCGATTAATTTCAAAAACAAAATCTAAAATATGCTGAAGAAATGTGAAAAATTAGGTTATAATATGAACTTGAAGATTAATGTTCTGAACTTTCATGTGCAGTACTTCCTGAAAAATATTCATGTAGCGAGACAAATGCAAGCTGAGGGATTTCGCAAGGACACAAAAGATACAATAAAAATTAACAGCTAGAAAGGAGTGTTAAGAAGAGAAATTGTTGGTTCAGTACATAGTAAAACGACCACAAACATTAATTTAAATATTAAAGAGTAAGATTATCATTAAATAAATAATGTAATTTGTAATTTGTAATTCGCTTCTCTTTTCAATTCATTTTATTCTTAATTTCATAAAATACTTTATTTGGCTATTAAGTTAAAATAAGTTTGAGAAATAAAGGTAAAGTTTTATATAATTCTTCAGTTTTTGAAATATCTGCAGGTAACTAAAAAAAGTATCTTTTTAAATTAGAGTAAGCTTACTTAGAGTAAATGCTCATAGTGAGTAATTTGAATTCGGCTCCTATTCAAGAAGTTTTAATTTTGATTTCTGTTTACAATTACTTCCCAGAGAGAGACAGACAGAGAGAGGGAGAGAGAGAGAGAGAGAGAGAGTAAGATAATCCATAAAGCAAAAATGTATATTTCCTGAAATTTAGCTTACAGCTTATGTTCCGGACTTTTACAGCTTACGTCAAGCATAGAGTTAAGAAAGCCATTAGCAGCCTTAATTTTTTCGCCACCTTTCTTTTAGTAAGGAGGAGAACAGAATCCTCATTTTTCTTACCCGATTGGTTCTTTGTTCCCTTTTCTTCCTTCAGTGCATCTAGATATTGCTGAGGTTTCTGCCTTCTTCAAGTATCTGGTTCCGAGGACATTTATGACTGCCGAGTAGACATAACCCCGGGATTCAAGCACTTTAGAACAGTATTTCCCAAACTTATGGATGCCTAGGCCCTCCCTTTGGAAAAATTAAAATATTTCACGACCCCTATCGAAAAAAAAAATCGTGATATCGTGACAAATATTATTATAATAAATATTTATTGTATTTATATTCAATACAATTTACATTCAAGATTTTGCGTTTGTAATCTTTTTTGTGTTTCTTATGAAACACAAAAAAGATGTTTCTTATATACCTTTGAAATGAAACTTATATGAATAAGCATATATTTACTAACATTCATTAATCTCCGAAATACGTAAGAAGCAAAATTTGTTAACCAACACCAATTGTTTGAAGGTTATTGATCCCTCAAATTATTCAACAGAACACTTCAAATGTGATATTTCGAATATTTATTTATTTATTTCGTATGGTGATTCAACAGCCATGAGTCCTTATTACGGGGAGGTACGGCACCACCTCAATCCCCCTATTTTTATCCGGGCTTGGGACTGGCATAGCTGACAATATGGCTGGAGGGATCGTCTTAGGTATTCCTGACTATATCCGTGTGTGTGTGCTCATGGGGACGGTTTGCCTGTTTGCGGGATGAAAATCCCCAGCTAAACTGGGAAGAAAAAACCTGCTGTCCACGTCCAACTTGGCTATGGCTGAGGAATAAGCTCCTCTAGTCGCCGACGGGAATCGAATCTAGGACACTCCTTCCCCAGGAATATGGTTGCGAAGCGCGAAGCCACTAGGCTAACAGCGCAGACGTTGGAATATTAATTCCAATTAATAAAAGAAGTAAAACTTTGAATATAGCGAAAAACGGCAAAAAGACATTGTATATTTTTCTTTTTTTTTCACATTTGTTTCCGCTTGCTCCTCTTCCTCATTGTAAAAGGACTGTTGAGAATTACGATGTTGTGTTGGTCTAATGTAGCAATTTCAAAACATACTATATATACCCTTATGGATTATTAAAAACTGTTCTGTCTGATCAAATGCGCCATTGGTCAATAGTTAGCATGTCTGTTTGTGCTTTGATCCTCTGTAGGGATCAAAACACATTGATCCCTACAGTTCAAATGTTCGGGAATCCATTCTCGAAGAGTGAGAATGGATTTCCGAACATTTGAGAATATCCGGTATTTGTTCGAAACACTGAACGCAGTTGTAAAATAACCATTTTACAATTACCTCTACCTTAACTCTGCGTTTGTAAAGGTAATAATTCCCATAAGATTTACGATGATCAGTGTAATTTATCTTTCTCTCAGAATTATTTTTCAATGCAATATTTTTAATTGCACTAATTTCCTCTTCCGGAAAGTTAGTTTTCTCCGATCGGAAATAGCCAGTGTTATGAAAATATTCTTACGGATAGAGGTAAAGAAGAGTGCATAACTTATATCACATAACTGGATAAACTTTGAAATCGAATACACTGATGGAACCGATATTCCCACCATCACTAGCCTCGTGCAATGGAACTTTGACTACATGCAGTCCCTTGGCAATAGCAAAATTCTCTGCTTACGGTTTTGGAGCATGTCATAACCCTGGAATATCTGCAAAGCATTAGCCATTTAACAATCACGGCTGAAGATATATCTAAGAGAGAATTAATGTTAGCAGACATCAAGATTTTGTGCACATTAATCAGAGTAAAAAAGGAGTCTCTGTTACTATTGGCAACGAAAAACTGAAGAATGTCGTCGTTTAATAACAGCACATCTTTGCTTTTGGAAGCGAGAAGGGTACAAAAGACATTCTCGACTTCCAGTCAAAGTTCTGTTTTCCTTTTCTCCTAGTACAGTGGTCGCCAAAGTGGTCGATATAACATTGTTAGGGGTCGATTCGGGCTCAGGGGTCGATAGAAAAATATAAGACATCATTGTACGGGTAATATTTAATTCGATTAACTTGGATTACCTCCATCCTGAATGACAACGCGATTAAGAGTGAATCGTAGGAACGGTGGCATGAATAAGACCTGTAAGATGGAGCAAGGTCATGAAAATAGTTACGGAGGCCAATCAAGTCGGCCAAAATGACGTATTTACCAATAAACGGATGTTGTAGTTCCCGCCCGGCCGGCGCGGCGGGAGCGAGATAGCAAGACGTGCGCGGTTGCTTATTTACTTATACTTACACGTATCCGATCCCAGTCTCATTTTTGCCATCGACATACAAGTGAGTCTTAATGTTCTAAAATTCATCAGCATACACATTATAATTCAATCGTTATTTATGCACGAACTAAACTTCTCTATGTTGAAGAGTTGAGCAGGGCTGGTAGTAATACCAGTGATATTAATACCAGTAGTTTATTAATATTAATATAACTAGTAATACCAGTGATATTACTATTACTACTACTATTACTATCACTAGCAATAGTAGTAGTAATAGTTACAATAAACACTGTAACTATAAAATAAACAATCTAAAAACTCAGATAAGCGTCTTTTTTGATTGTCCCATTATAATTACGTAATAATAAAATAGAGGGGGTCGATAAAACGTCAAGAAACTGTTGAAGGGGTCGATAGTCAAAGAAGTTTGGCGACCCCTGATCTAGTAGATCTCCAACAGTTCTTTTCGATATAGTTTACAATGGAAATTTCGCAGATTCCCCACTAGAATACATTGCACTGAACTGCTATTTTTGAGTCTTCTAGGGAATTTACTGAACAATCTTCTTGTAGAGTATGTGGGAGACACTGCTACACCACGAATTGTAAATTAGTTTTGTGAAACTCTAAATTTATATGTAATACATAACACATACAAACACATAATCTATTATTAAATGTTCGATTAAATGTTTCTCCCAATTTCGAACCATACCGTTAAAAGAAAGAGAAATAATATATATGAAGGTGACAAAATCGAAAATGTTTTTCGTGATACCATATTTCACAAGTGCTCATAATATGATTTGCCCACTGTTGGGAATTTCTTTCTTCAGTCTGCAAAAACCACACTTCTTAATAAAAATTCATTTATCAGTTTTTTTTTAGAATGTCGATGTTATTCTTCGTTATTCTTTTTTTTTTTCGTTAATCTTTTTTCCCGTTATTCTTTCTTTCTTTTTTCGTCATTCGTTTTATAGTTATTCTTTTTTGTTTCTTTGTTTGCTTGTATCTTTTATTTTCATTGTTCAAGTTTCACTTCCATATAATACAATATGCTTGGCTAAAATATTGAATAATCTTAATATTGTATTGCTTTTTAATAAATTTGATTTAAAATATCATTATTCGTGTCTATCAAGATCTGTATGATCAATTAGAAACAAAGGAAGGACAGAGAAAAATTTACCAACTATCGAAATGTAGAAATAAAGCAGCAAAGAACATCTTACATGTGAGGCAGATCAAAGACGCTGAAGGAAGAGTATTATGGAGGGATGTGGACATAAGAAACAGATGGAAAATATACTTTGATGGACTTTTGAATGAGGAAAATGCAAGGACTCACAGAGGAGATGGGCAGCCTTCTGAGGGGATGGTGCAGAACATCAGTAGAGTCGAAGTGACGGAGGCCATGAAGAGGATGAGGAATGGAAAATCGGTGGACCCCAACAGAATTCCAGTGGAGGCATGGAAGGCACTGGGGGAAGAGGGAATTGACCTGCTGTGGGACCTGTTCATGAAAGTTTGCTAACAGGAAAATATACCCAAGGAATGGAGGGAGAGTACTCTTGTTCCCATCTACAAGGGTAAACGGGATGCACAAGACTGTAAAAATTACAGAGGAATAGAGTTTATGTCCCACACAATGAAAATCCTAGAAAGGATTCTTGATGGTAGATTGAGGAAGGAGGTGGAGATTGCAAAGGAACAATTTGGCTTCATGCCTGGTAGATCAACAACAGATGCTATCTTTGGGTTACGGCAGATGATGGAAAAGTATCGAGAGAAACAAAGGGAGCTACATCTGGCATTTATTGATCTGGAGAAAGCATACGATAGAGTGCCATGGCAAGGTCTGGAGGTGTCTGAGGGAGAAGAAGGTGTCGGAGAAATATGTCAGGTTGTTGCGGGAAATGTACAGAAATGTGAAGACAAGTGTTCGGACCTGTCTGAGACAGACAGAAAGTTTTCAAGTAACAGTTGGCTTGCATCAAGGGTCAGCATTAAGTCCGTTTCTGTTTAATATTGTGATGGAGGTGGTAACAGAGGAGATGAGAGAAGATGCGCCTTGGACAATGTTGTATGCAGATGACATCTTGCTGTGTGCAGATTCAAGAGAAGAAGCGGGAACTAAACTGGAAAGATGGAGAAAAGTACTGGAAGAGAGAGGTATGAGACTGAGCAGAAGTAAGACAGAGTATATGTGTTGCACAGTGGGCGGCAGACAGGAGACAGATCTGGAGCTGGAAGGAAATGTCATCAGGAAGGTGAGAGACTTTAGATACTTAAGTTCAACAGTGGAAGAAGATGGAGGAGCTGAGAAGGAAGTGGGATGCAGGATACAAGCGGGTTGGAGGAACTGGAGGGAGATGGCTGGAGTGTTATGCGATAAGAGGATGCCGATCAATCTGAAAGGCAAAATCTATAGGATAGTAATGAGGCCAGCTATGACGTATGCTATAGAAACTGTGGCCCTGAGGAAAAATAACATCAGCAGGATGGAAGTAGCAGAGATGAGAATGATGAGGTGGATATGCGGTGTGACCAGAAAGGATCGTCTGAGAAATGACTATGTCAGGGCGAGAACAGTGAAAGTTAGGAACTTAGGAGCGAAAATACAGAAGGCAAGGTTGAGATGGTTTGGTCATGTGATGAGGAGGGAGGACGAATATGTGGGAAGAAGGGTCATGCAGATGGATGTGCAAGGAAGGCGGAAGCGTGGGCGGCCAAAGAAGAGATGGAGGGAGCTGGTAGAAGAGAACTTGAGGATGGAGAACTTGGATGTGGTGAAAGCCCAAGATAGGAAGGTGTGGAGGAGACTCATTATAAACATTGACCCCACTTAAGTGGGAGAAGCTGCAGAAGAAGAAGAAGAAGAAGATTATTCGTGTCTATAATTATGGTGAATTCTTCAGTATAATGTTTTGGATCAGTTTCTTCAATGAAGCTTAAATTATAGCCAAGATAATTAAAATTAATGACGTTCAATTGGTTTGTTATTTAGAACTATCTCGAACTATCTTAGTTCCATTCCTTTTAATGTCATAACGTTTGCTTTATCAGAAGATATTCTTATGCCATATTCCGGTACTTTTCCAGGTATAGTGCTGAATGTAGTGTCCTCCGTATTGGGAATTAAGAGTTCATCGCCTGCACATAATACTGTATTTAGTCGGTATTTCAGTTTTGATAGTACACCTGTGTTGTTTATATATTGCCATTCTTTTAATATTACATTAAAAATGACTGAAGACTCTCTGTATTTATTTTTATTCATTCTATAGAACTGGCACTATTTTTTTACTGTTAACGCATTTTATCACGTCATTTCGTATGTATTTGAAAACTGCTTTTATTAATTGTGGAGATAATTCAGTTTTGACTAATATTTCATGCCTGTTTCTTTTTACTGAATCAAACCCTTTTGATCTTGTGAATTCTCTAGTGATTTAGATCAAAGTAAATTATCTCTTTATTTATTTATTTTTTCATATTCAGCTGCTTTAAAGACTAAATCGATGCATGAGCCACGCTTACAAAATCCATGCTTTTATGCTACTAAATGTTTTTCTATACAGTGTTTATTTTCTTTATCAATAGTGCTTTATGTATTATGTATACAGCATATAGTAGACTTATTCCTCAATAATTTTAATATTTTAATTTATCGCCTTTTTGAAAATAGGCAATGTGATGTATTTCTTCCAGTCGTCTTTAGCTGTTTCTGATTGGAAAATGTTGTGTAATAGATTTTATATTATTTTTAGCAGTTTTAAGACGGAATATTTAAATAATTATTATATCATTATCTGTTTTTCTTTGTTTGTTTATTTATTTATTTTTCATTTTCTTTAGAATTTCTTTAGTTAATTTACGCTTTATAATTTTAAATGTTAAGGTTTGTTTTTAATTTGCTGCTGTTACATATTGTATCAGCAATGTTAAATACATTATTTTTCCATCAGTTTTCATAAAAATCATTCCGTTCCTTTTTACTTATGCTTTCTATTTCAGTTTGTTCTTTAATTTCTTTCTTCAGATACTTGAAGATTTTATGTTCTTGATAGACTGTTCAAACTAATATAAGAGATAAGGTTCTCATTATGCATACATGGAAAGTTCAGGCAGCGCAATCCAAGCGCACTTCCAAGGAAAGAAGCCTATTGATATACGAAATAGAAAAAGTATCGGCGATTTGGATTCAAGATATGCAATAAAGAATTCCAATAAGTACTATGCATATACAAGCGAAATTTCTACTAAATGGTAGAAACTGATTTAAAACACGGTGAGAGAGAGAGAGAGAGAGAGAGAGAGAGATTTAATAATCCATACTGTACGTACGGTATTACATATTCATATATTTTGAACTACGCCTTAAAGAATAAAACATTTCTTTAATATTTTATCTACTAGTGGCGAGTAGATTTTGCTGGCTGGTGAGTAGCTACAAACTGAACAAAATGAAATATTTTTTCATTAAATAATAATAATAATAATAATAATAATAATAATAATAACTTTTCCAACCACGGTTCAATACTGTTAATTATTTTGCGAATCTTCTATTGACTTATTGGAATATATCATTAATAAAAATAAATGGGAGCTGTTGGACGAGTACATTTTGTGCCAATGAGTAGGATGTTACCACCCCCTGTAATCATAATGCTATACAATACTGTTTGTATTAGTTTTCTTACAATTACATATGTTTTTATATTTATGTACTCCATAGGATTCTGAATAAACTTTCATTTTCTTTCGGAACTAATTAACCACGTATGTCGAGGACTTACTGTATTTTATCGGCTTTATTTTCTATTCTTGCATTTCAATCACCTAATATAAGTGTGTACACATACAGGCCACTGACTTGGAAATTTTTATTTAATACCGTGTTTGACCTCCTTTAGCAACTGCCAATAAAAATCCATTTCAACGGCCTTCATTACTGTACACTGGAATTTGGGTTTGTTCATACATTTTTTTTGTCCATGGATTCTTCTTCTCTATATTCTTCAGGGGTATAATTGTTGAATATTATCATGTTTTCTCTTTCTTTAATTTTTGCCTGTATTATATTTCGTTCCACAATTTATAGCTAATTAAGCAATAATTAGATATCTTATTCTTTTATGTCTTTCGATATCATTTGTATGATTCCTCATTTTCCTCTTTAGGAATTTTTTATCCCACAGTATATCTGAATATAATCATTTAGTTCTGTAAACACTTTTTTTTGCAATGTTTCTGTTATGACAACTATTTTTACTTCACATTTCTTTAGTATTTTTGGCAGTTCCTCATCTTTATTTGTTATTTCTCTCATGTTGTATTTTTTTTTCTTCTTTTTTTACAGTTTTGGATTTCGCATCTTTTTTTTGGTCCAGAGTTCACATCCTTCCTTTTGGTGCATAGTTTATTTCCAATTTGTTTGTCCGGTTTAAAGCACCAAATTACTTTGGGGAAAAAAATAAAAGATAGTGAACTAGATGATGAATAGAAATGACTATCTACCACTGAAATAACCACACTAAAGAACTATTCTATAGAATAACTACTAACAACCATTTTCTTATTACCTCGAATATCTATATCAAGTATAACTATCATATATGTATATTTATAAATTTTAAAAATATTATACACTGTAATCAGAAGTGTTTATATACGCAAACTCGATTAGCGCTCAGGATGCATTCTTATAAATTATTATTAGTAGTAGTAGTAGTAATAGTATTGGCAATTCCAAGGAGTCCTTAGACTTATCGAGAGAGATGCTAAACATCATGGCAAAATCTCTCCAACATTTGCTCAGCATCTATCATACTTTGCTTTGAACTCGTTCACAGTGATGGCACCCAGACAGACTCTGGCAACCTATTCCACTCATTCACTACTCTCCAAGCAAAAAACCTAGTTCGAACACCCTTGCTAACTCAACTCGTACTCAGTTTCCATGGATGGTCCCTAGTTCTTCCACCACCAGACCCGTTTTGAAAAATTTTCTCTGAATTAATCTTGTAAAAATCCCTTCAGTAATTTGTATTTCTCAATCATATCACCCCATTTCCTCCTATTAACCAGTTTCTGTAACCTTCAATTCTTCTACCTGTTCTCGTAAGGTTTATACCTTGGTCAATCGAAACTGGATCCTCACCACCTCTTCTTCATCACCAAGAAATCCTTTTTTTTTTCAGATCTGCGCGCAGTTCTCAAGATGGGGTCTTACCAAGGCTCGATAAAGAGGGACAATGACCTTCTTGTCTCTGTTCCTCAAAGTATTCTTCAGTAACCAAATGAGCTGCTTTAGCCACTTTTGCCGTGTCCTCTAAACTTGAACTCCCTATCCGCTAACACTTCCAAGTTTCTACCTTCGTCAATTCCCTGGAGTACAGTTCCACCAATATACAGCTGGTAATCTTTTCGCCTCAAAATGCATAAGCTTACACTTTGCCACATTGAACTGACATCCATTCTGCTTTGTCCAATCTGCAGTCTATCCAAATCATCCTGCAAAATATTGACATACTGTGTATTAATTATTGCTCTACCCAACTTTGCATCACCGGTAAATAACTGAACAGTTCCTCTCAGATCCTTCCCTATATCGTTAATGTACAAATTAAACAAATTAACGGTCCAAGAACAGAATCCTGTGGAAGGACACTAATCACAGGCTTTCTTTTGGACTCTACTCCTGAATAAACTGGTCAACTTGGTAATTTGCTACATCAGTCTTGGAGCCTCATTTATGCAATGGAGCCATTTTGCCCCTCTTTCCACTCTCCTCAGTACTAACACAGAGCTGAGACATAGATTAAACAATATGTTCAAGGGCAGTGAAAATTCCTTGCTTCTTCACGTAAAACTCGATCTGGTATACCGTCTAATCCCACAGCTGTATTCACATTAATGTTCTCTAATATTCTATGCACCTCCATTTCATTTACCTCAGTTGCCTGTATAATCCATTTGGCTCTCTCTCGTTCCCACAATATCACCACCTATATGATATACGCTTGGAAAGTATTCACTTAGTAATTCTACTCTTTCGACTAATTCAGTTACCTCCCTACCATCGGCATTCATTAAATCATTCTGCCATATAAATTCTTTCTTTTACTCGCAGCATATCAAAAGAACTGTTTAGGATTCCCTTTAGCCTGTATTATTAACTTCCTTTCATAATCTGCTTTTGCCTTTCTTACCACCACACTAGTTACCCTTCTGGCCTGATTTTCTCTGTCGATAAATCCCTTCGCATCTTCGAAGTTTTTAGAATATTTTCTGAGGACCTATAATTTTTTTCTCAGCACCACTGTTAGACACAGAACACACTTAGCGAAATCAACCCTGTTCTTGATTTAAAAAAAAAAAAAAAAAGATAATAAAATAAAATAAGTTTAAATAGGAATATCTGAAACCGTACGTCGAAATTTTATTTAGTATATAAAGTATACTGAAAGAAATATTTAGCATATACTCTTTATACCATAGCTTCTTTTATTGTTAAGTAAGTAGAGTTCTAAGAGAACTGACTCATGGCTGGATATTTTGCTGCGAACGTGTAACACCTTAGTTGTGTTGGTTACTTCCATTGGAATGAAACGTGACTTCTTTTGGCTCTGTGGACATGGCCAATGGACGTCGAAGTTCGCAAACATGTAGATTGCGAACTACATGTTAAGTGTCAGTACATCCTTGGCATCTTCTTTATTTATTATTTCAGGAGCTTCCATAGCTCAGTTGGTTTAGACGAGCCCGTTGGTTGAAAGATCCTATTCGATTCCCGTCTATTGCGTGAAGAACTTTTATCATTTCTTTTCACTGAAATGGTCAGTAGCTAATCTTATACGGAGGTAGACGTTTTTCTCCCGGAAAGTCAGGTTTTTCGTCCTTCTGCCTTAATTTTTTAAGGCAGAAAATGTAAAGCACATTAATACCTAGATGGCAAAGAATAGATAATCTGGGAACTCTGCTCTGAGATTATCTATTCTTTGCCATCTATGGTATCAATGTGCCTTAAAAAATTTTCTGCCTTAAAAAATTAATTCTCATATGAAGCGTTGCATTATCCAGGACTCCCTCATTCAGTCAGAAAATGTCATAACATGATTCGTTGCTTCATATCACCAAATTCTAACTTGCTTATGACCGATCAATGTTTTTTCTTCTTCCTCTTCTTCTTTCAGCAGTGCAGTCTGCCCTGTCGATTGCCGTTGTTGATGTCTGGATGATATGAAACTGCCATTCTGAAGAAATCAAGAATGTGTACTGTCACCTAGTGTCCAGCTGCTGACTCGAACCCATATGCAGTCTCTACAAACTCATGGCTGGTGTTTTACACATTGGACTTTACCGAATGACGAATTTCTGTGTCAGTTTTTTTTTTGAATACCTTTCGCTTTCTTGGTATTAGCGTCCTGGGTCTATTGGTAATTTCTTGTACCAACATAACACCATCACACACCCTTCCAGTGATAATGTTGTCAACATTTGATTTTGAATGAATATATATATATATATATATATATATATTTATTTATTTATTTATTTATTTATTTATTTATTTATTTATACAATGTCTGAACTTAATGTGTACGTTATTAATGTTTTTGAAATTTTGCGACTGCATTTTAACCAATATTTCATAAATGTTTATTTGTTGAAGATTCTGCTCATAACTTCTTGTCCACAAGCAATGTGCGTTATTTTTCCACTGATTAAACACCTGAGATATCTCATCACCTTTTTAGAAACTAGTCAGCTCTCTGTTTTCAAAATCGTGGCTCCAGCCAGACGGACACTCACAATAAGCTGTTTATCGAACTCAAAAAAGATCCTTTGTTGTTCCCATTGTGATCAACACTATTCTTAAATAGTTGCCTAGCAAGCGTGATGACGCACGTGACGAAGTATTTCACGCTGCATAAATTATGTTTACGTACCATTAAGGTTTCTAACTCAGCGGCCAGTATACATAGATTGTCTTAAACTAAACAGTCCTCCTTTCTCTTCATTTCGTTTGGCTTCATTGCATTCGTCGTCATTTTGATAGACACCATTTCAAAAATATCAAATAATTCGCCAAATAAGAACTATGGAAAGAATTGCAGATTTTTTCCAATAGATAATGAAAAAATAATAGTATTTAGGCGTACACTTTAAAGGTTCTTCTGCTCTCGTGTACGGGATCAATAAAAAAAATCTTATCACAATGAGCAAAATAGGCCTATTATGATATCGTACAGCGTCACATAAGTATCACTAAGTTTCTGCTTATAATACCAAAACATTGGAACATTTAAAAAGATTTTCATGTAAATACGCTAGTTTAATACTTCCGCTTTTGATTTATTTAGTGGTTTGATTATGTCAAACCACTAAATATACAGGGTGTCCACAAATGTTTATTCTGATTTCAACTGGCTATAATATTTTGACAATGAAACTAACTGAATAAATTTTGTTGTATGTAAACGTGGGCGCTCATAAAGTTTCCATCTGGTATCTTCAGTATACTGCTTTTGCCACCAAGAGCGCTGCTGCTGATTTTCTTTAAAAATGGCTTCAGTACAGAAAAAAGCCCAATGTGTTCTGTGGTAGCAGAAACAAAATCTCCAGTTACAGTGCAGCGAATGTTTAGGGCACGGTATGGAAAGAACCCACCTGATGTTAAGCTCATTAACATCATAGAATACGCATGATGACGAGAGAATGTACTCTCTAGCTCTAAACAGTGTACATAATATATTCTAGAAGAGGTCTTCAACACAGGCAATTATTTTGGTTTTGGTTTTTATTTCATACACTAACGTTGCAATCCATTATTATAATAGACGATTGCCAATAGAGTTTACTCGAACTGGACAGAATTGTTCTCAATCCATCAACTCCAAACCAAAAATTGTTTAGATTGTTGATCGAATTCAAGATACACATTTTCAGATCTAACGAATGATTTTAATTCGGAATAGTCTGGTTCCTCCTTCAGTTCTGGTTCCTCCTCATTCTCCATCGAATTTCACTATCATCACTTGGATAGTGAAATTCGATGGAGAATGAGTTAGGTGAATAACCACTGTTCATATTTTGGATTTGATATTATTACTTTATTTCTATGCGGGAATCAATATTTTGAAAAGCAGAATAATTCTGGCTAAGCCATGGAGTTGGACAATTCAGGTTTGAGTAAGATGATGCTATGATCACTAGCCTAAGAACATAAACGCCTAGTTTAGTGAAAAACTAAATTCTAAAATTAGATTACTCCAATCACTTGATAGGAATTTAATAGAATAGTATATAATATAATTTAATATAATATACTGCGCCGATTAACATCATCTCGCCGGGGTGCAAGTCCACGAATACTGCACACCTCTGCACTGACACTTTGCTTTTCGACAGCCGAGTATGCTAGCCCTGTTAGGGAAAGATCATCACGTGTCAACACATTATCGGCTGCCTTAAGCTTAAAAAAATTGACCATCTAAACTCACTGTCGCTAATTGTACCTCCTGATATCATAAGAACAACACAGAGTAGATATGAGCGGAAACAACAACTAAATGATGAACGGCCTCCTTTGTATGGACATGTTGCAGTAAACAGGAGGCTAAAATCAAGGAAAAGATTTATTCACTCAGTGGAACTGTTGGTTGATTCCATAAAAGCCACAAGGTCAACAATGTGGCAAGAACAATCTCCAGAGGCTCTGAACTTAAACGAATCTCTTCCTTCCGGCTTACATCTTGACTGGCAAAGATGGAAGACATTGACTAGACTTCGTTCCGGAATGGGCAGATCAAAGTAGAATATGGCCAGATGGGGCTACACACACACATTGGCAGCTGCTCATGTGGTGAAACACAAAACATGGATCATCTTCTGCAATGCTATCTAATAGACATTAATATATGTACCCGAGAAGATTTAATGCAGTGTAATGAAAGAGCTTTAAAATATATTAATCACTGGATGAGTGAAATTTGACATTTTATGTTTTTGTGTAATATTTTATGTAATATTTTAGGCATTTTTGTCTCTTAATGTATGCTTTTAATCCCTATGCTTTTAATGTATATTTCTTTAAATGTATGCTTTTAATCGTTTATATGTATGATCTTACATTTTCTGTAGTTCGCACAAGAAATAAATAAATAAAAATAAATAGAATAATAGTATATTTGGGATGAAGTAGAACACCGAATGAGGTAGAATGACTAAATCGCGAATTCACGTACAATTACGTACAGTCACAATTGCGAGTGTCGAATATCACATTGTAATTAGAAACCGTATCTAATTCCGCTTGTTTAACCTTCTGTATTGATGGAAAATATTCAGTAATGAATTACTTCTATTATTCAGCATATCAAAAAGAATTCAATAATTCTCTTAATAAAATATCTCTTTTCTTCAACAAGATTGGCATAATAATAATTTCGAGAATACGTTAAGTTTAACTACCATAATGGAATATATGAACCATCGTTACTCGTATTATTCGCCGTGTAAACCTATTGACTGCAATTTGAATAGACGTGTTTAAAACAATTAGCATTACTCTTTTCGTTTTCACTAAAGCAGCATAAAATGATGATATAATTAGGTTTACAAAAATAAAAACGTTTAAAATATATGATAATTATGATTACGTGACACCTCCAGGGAGTCCAAAGATTCATTGAGGGAGAGCACCAACTCTACAGCTCTTCATCTCCACCATTCAATTCACCAACTACAGCGAACTGCAACTACCATCATCATCATCTACTCCAGCTCAATCTACTGTCCACCACCACCAATAGTAGTTTTTATAGACAATCACAAACATCCATTCCCACGAAGGGATTCAAACCCACAGCCTTTTGGCTGGAGAGCGGGTATGCTAACCACTCGGCCAACCAGACCGGCTATTATAAACTATTATGACTTTCATAATAGTTTATAAAATTTCATTTCTGTAAATCTAACTCTATAATTTTGTACACACCCACCTTACGAATCTAATCGAACTCATATATATCATCATTCATTTACACTCTCTACCAATTATCGTCCGGACACTTTACCAATTTACAGCTAACACCAGCAGGCGAACCTTAATATCGGGTATGTCCAACTTTGGCTTTGATCACTTCTGCACCCTTTGAAGGAGGCTTATCACCATCATGCGGCAGACATCAGGTGGAATTTTTCAATTCTTGCATCAAAGCAGCACTGATTTCAGCAATAGATTGTGGACGTGTTGCTCTGGTCCTCAATCTCCACTCCAATTCGTCGCACAGGTGTTCGATGGGTTGAGGTGAGGATTCTGAGCAGGCCAAAGAAGTCATTTAGCACCCATCTCTTCATACCTTTCCCTAACAGCTTTGTGGCATGGAGCATTGTCGTCTTGATAATAACACGGGTCCATTTCATAAAAAAACTCAACAATGTAGGCAGCACCTAAGTATCCATAATATCAAGGTACTGAAAACTGTCTTCATGGAACCACGAACAATGACCAGTAGTCTGACTCCAAACCAGCTGAATGCATCCCACACCATTACTTCTCCACTATCAAATTTTCCTGTGGGTACAATACACTGTTGTGAACCGAAACGGATTCACCAGGCTGCCTCCACACCCACACCCTGCGCTCAGATTGGAAACAGGTGAACCTTGATTAATCGCTCCAGCGTACCGTTTTTCCATTGGTCAGTTATCCAATTCACACCATCTTTGTTTTTTGCACTTGACAGTTTTCACTTGTGTGCTGCTACCCTTCCGTGGAAACCTAGTAAATGCAGTAAATGCAGTTCTTTTCGTACTCATCTCCGATGGTCTGTGCTAATTGTAGCAGGATTTTGCGTGCCATCCGTTTTAACATCCTTTTGTCCTTGTCATTTATTTTCGGCGGCCATCCTTAGTGTTTTCCTGAACTAGTCATGCTTCTCTACTTGTTGATCACATCGCCAACCGTTGATTTTGGATGATCCACTTGAGCGGCAATGGCAAGTATGGACATGCCACGTATGTGACAGCCCACGATGACACCTCTCTCGAATTCACTGAGTTCACATCGTGTCGCATACCACCTGTATTCAACTGATACGATGAAGTACTGCTTCCTACTATATATACATCGATTTTTATGTTATTTAACAAACCTGGAATGTTCCATAACTTCGAATAAGCGGAGCGCCCGGAAAATTATTGGTAAGAAGTGTATACGATAATATAGTTAGGTTTAAAAAAAATGAAATGTAAACATGTCGTTTACACACGTAGATTATGGTATTATATCATTCATGGTCTGCGGTGAGCCAGATCGACTAACTTAATCTAAGTGGAAATGTAGCTGTGATATCCAGACTGAATGCGCTACAGAATAATATCACCTCCACATTTACAAGGACATCGCAACTTGCCCTTTAGTAAAAGCCACTCTTCAAATTCTGTTTCGGATATGAGGAACTTAATAAGAGCTTTTCAACAGAAAGCGACTTCGCTGATCTCAAAAGAAGATGAAGGGATTTTTCCCTCATTCAAAACGTACGAACTAGCCTGATAATACAATCAGTTAACAGTCATAATATACTTTTCGGATGTTATTCCAACCCGAACAAAATGGAATAATTATTGAATTACAGTATGTAATCATAATGGCATAAAAGTAATATTGAAATATGTATGATGTCCGTGGTTAGAACATGTTTTAGTTATTGTCTCATCACTAATGTAAGTTGGAGTCTGTTGTGATATTGCTTTTTTTGTGACCACCTCATTAGCAATATTAGCAATTCGCATCGAATATAATTTAAAAATTCTGTATTTTTGATACTTTTGTCAGCCCATGTATTGGCGGGAATTCCTTAAGTGAAATCATTGTTAGAAGAATTAATGTATCCTTCCTGTCTAAAACTATCAAAGATAACATGAAAAACATTCACGGCCGCATATGGATATTTTGTAGCTTCTTTATGTGTTTTATTTCTATATTAGAACACTTTTAGCTTTGGGTATCATCACCCCAAAAGATGAAATATCGGCCCAAGAAGTCGGCCTTTGAAACGAGTGTTCAGAATATACAGAATGCATTGTAAATATTCAAAATAGGTGTTAGTATTCAGAATATATGATTCGTTCTGCGACCATAATCTGTCTGCTCTAGAAAAAATGCATGCATCCATTTCCAATACAAATATGTTCGAATTTATTGTTGTATTTTCTGGCTTATTTTTTTAAGATTGATGAATGATGATGCTTGTTTATTCTGTAGTATCTTCTCTGTCAAGAAGCAAAATAGGATGCGTTTGATGTTATTATTCTTTATATAACATAATATTATATATGTGCACACACACACACACACACACACACACACACACACACACACACACACACACACACACACACACACACACACACACACACACACACACACACACACACACACACACACACACACACACAGGCACACTTTTTTTTAGAAATTAATTTGGTTTGCTGCTGCTTCTTCTCCTCTGTTTGGAGAGTGGGCGAGCGCACACAGTTTGTGTATACTTAGTATATAATAGCGATAACAGGTGCGTGCATTGCAGACAGAAATATGTTCAACTAGATCATTCAACTTTCAGATTTTTCAAAAAATTTCATGGTTCTGCTGAATCTGTTCTAGGAGTTCGTGACTTGTGAAGATGCGCTGTGACAATGTGCATCACAACATTTCTTCTGCTTGGGAAGAAAGTTGCTAATACATATCTACAGATCATCGGAACTTTGCTTTTACTGTCTGCTTCCTCAGACAAGTTAACGCGATGAAAAAAGGGCCACTCTCAGTGAGAAATACAAAATATGGATTTCTGTTAGGTACAGCAAAATATCCAAGACTAGCTTCACGGAGTATATACTTTTGCTGCTGCAGTGACCTTGTGTTCATTGTGCAGCCCTATCCTCAGTTCTCTACAAAGAGAAATAACGATAAACTGATGAGTCAGGCACTGGCGATGGAAAAATCCCGAACATCGGTAAGCGTGCTCTGTACTGCTGCCTGCGTATTGCGGAAATTTTAACGTTCTGCGCACAGTGTAATGCTATATTTAGAGGAATCTCTCTCTCTCTCTCTCTCTCTCTCTCTCTCTCTCTCTCTCTCTCTCTCTCTCTCTCTCTCTCTCCTTCGTTCTCTTGTGTATCTTAACAACACCGAGAATTCACGACTACGCATTTATTATCAAGTTCTGGGTAGATGGCGCTACTGCTTGCAGTTTTCTTTGCACTATCAATAAGGAAAAGTAACGCCTCTACGAAGCATTTCTTCCTGCATAGTTGTTCCTTCCTAGATATCTCGAACCATTATAAATGTGAACACTTACATATTTCATAACAAACTTATAATAATTAATTCTCTGAAGCCAAATGGTTTCACAATATTACTTACTGCAAAATATACCAAGTTTCAACTTCTGCGAACTTCGTTAGTTTTTTAAACAGGCATCGCAGGGCAAGGGACAAAACTACTTTATCTCTTAATATTAATCAAACTAAATGAGAGAGAGAGAGAGAGAGATTCTTAAACACGCTGAAAAGATAGTAAGATGATTTACTAAGAATTTGAGAGTAGTAAGTGAAACCACTTAGTTTTTGAATATTTCTAGTAATATTTTGTTCCATCACCATCCTCATTAATATTAACTTGCACAATTCCTTTATAGCTCTCTGTATCCAAGTTCACAGCTTTAAATGTCAAGTTTGATCTTTTGAAGTTTACCCTGTTGCACTTGTTCTTTGCAAGAAAAAGTCAAAGATGCAAAAGTGCAGGACATTTCCAACTTTGGCATTTAATGCTATGTTGCAGGATCGACCAAGAGATGTTTCCTGCTCACTTCATGCTCACTTCTATTTATTCTACATTTATTTCTTTAAACTGGATATTCATTCATTCATTCTCCAGCGGCTTTATCAGTCTCTCAAGCGCCCACAGCCATCCAAGTATCCTTGGATTTCCTAACCGTAATACGAGGATGAGGCTGTTACCACTATGCCTCTAAGTATTCTTGTCTGTAAATTGCGTGTGTTCTACTGACCGGTTTACCTGTTCTGGGACGAAAAATCCTAGGTTCAGAGAGAAAAATCCTCTACCACCGTATGAGACCGGCTAACTCACCTTTAATCAAAAGAGACCGTAAAGATTTCTCACGTCACTGAATATTATTACTCTTTAATAAGTTTTATTCAAAACCCAAACAATGGCTTCCCTTTTTCAGTCATAAACGATGCCCTTTTTGAAAAGAATGGAGTTCGAACCTATTCTAGACTGCGAAGAATCTTCATAAGACTTTTCAACCAAAGGTAAGTTCGGCAGTCTCATACATTGACAACAGGAATTTTTCTCATGAAAATTCGAGTCTTTCATTCAGCAAAACTGTATTTTCAGACATAATATTGTAGCCTCCATGGTTTTAGTTTCTTCTGCAGTAATTCCAAATAATCAACCCTACATTTTTTTTATGTGGCTCTCACCCACAAAAGGCTTTATAAACCCATAGCACATTTGTACCACGAGTGGGCTAAGGATTTTTCTGTTTTTTTTTATTTGTTTATTTATTTTTATCTGTTCCGGAAACTCTTCTATGATCTCCGGTCCTCTAGCACAATTACTGATCTAAACATTAAATTGTTTTTCTACTCTCCCACTCTACAGGAGTACAAGGATATATAACAACTGGCCTCCGACGTTCTAGAAGGTGGACAAATATGACCCTCTTATCTAGTGAGATGAATAGAGGGAAGGCTCGTGGCAATTCAAACTGGAGGGTTAGTGAAGGGTACCGTATCAGATATATGAACCAACCGCGTGACGCCTATTAGTTGAAATCGGTTGGCAGTGGCGAACATTGCTCAAATTAGGCTTCAACATAATCTCATGTAGTGAGAATTTTTGTTTCATTTATATATTCGAAAGAGAGAGATGTGAAAATAATTATAACAACTTTTTTTCTTTTTTCCAGATATTATATATCTGGCAACCAAGATTAAGAGAACCTGCAACACTTCACCACAATAGGCGACTCGTGACGGAAACATATAAATCCTATAAATGTAAATTATTTATTGTGAAATTTGAAAATTAACACTGCCTTATCGTATAAAATTTAAAAGCATGAAATTAATCTATTATTGCAAAACACTTCCTGCTGGTTGTGATCTGCAAGAAGCATGACAGTTAGAAGTGACGATATCTTTAATTGGAAAGATCTGCCTTTAACGCCAGACTAGAGTGCAAGCAGCATTTTTCAAGATTTTTTAACTGAAGGTGAGTTTAGCCGATCTAATATGGAGGTGATTGACTTTTCCTCTTCGATACTAGAGTCTTCCGTTCTGTTATTATTACAACTGTCCCGATCATACGCAATTTACAAATCTAGCCACAAGATGTATGGAGTGTACTGCTCGTCTGTACTCAGACGAGCAGTACACTCCATACATACTTAATTGCAATAAATTACGAAATCTAGGTTTCGTAATTTATTGCAATTTTGTCAAGAAATAACTGTCACTCTTTTCATTGCAGTGTTTTCCATGGCTTCAAAGTCAATAAAATCTTATGAGTATTATATAATATAATCAAAAGAAAATTCAAGACACAAAAATATTGCTCTATGTTTCAAATTCTTTATATTCGGCAGCTAACAAATTTATAAATGGTGTCAGAGCGATTAATTTAAAAATAAATCTTATTACTTGAAAATTTTAAATATATGTTATTTTTAGTTACGAGAGTTACTATATACTGTGCATCCGGTGTCAATTCCTATTGACAGCGGAAGTGCACAGTATTCAAGTGTACACGAAATGTTACAACAAAGTTAAAATAATGGTTGAGTTACTTCACTGGTTCATGGGTGCAAAGCCTCGCAGGATGTTACCATTATGTTGGAGCGTACATAAATCAATCGGTTCGACTATGCCCTTTAGCTGAGTTTTTATCCAGCTTAAGATGCAAAAAAAACCTTTATCAGAACTGTTCAACAGAAAGTGGGGTAGCCAGTCTCATAGGCGAGGTTTTTCTACTTGGAAACTCGAATTTTTCGTTGGCAACTAGGCAAACCGGCTAGCCAGGAGAACAAACGCAACTTACAGACAAAAATACATTACAACTAATAGTATAATATTGGTTTCATAAGATGATGCAATACCTGCACTATGGACCTAATAATCATTGTATCATTATACGCCAACCAGTTAAACATGATGTTCTCGAACCATACTCATTATTATAAGCTTCTGCACTATTTATAAAATTTGTTTTCAAGTAGCACTGCATCAAGGTTTATAGCATCAAAACTGGAGAAAGACGAACATGGAATCTGTATGCTGTTCATACATGCAGATGAACGCACTTATACATATAGAAATTGATCATCAGGTTTTTTTTTCGCTGCATCAACATATCCAGGTACATTGTCCTCTAGCATATTATTGCCATCGAGAGAAACGAAAATTATGATCTGAACAACAACAACAACAACAACAACAACAAATGTGTAATACCAGGTGTAATCAATTATGTAATACATCACTGATAATATTCTAATTAATAGTAAATGGGCAAGTTCTGTGCGGAATACTAGGACATACAGAGGCGCAGAGAAATGGGATCTTACCACTACCTTGTTCAGAACACATTGAAGGTTCGAGAAAAAAGACAGGCTACCCTGTCTCTTTTAAGACCGAAGCATTGAGTAGTGCTGTTGCTGCTAGAATTTACCAGAATGAGTTGCTCAACTGTTATGAAAAAGCTAAGCTACAATATTGTGATGTGTAAAGTGTGTGGAATGGGAAAGCTGTGTATTAAATTAGTTAATATGTTTTAGGGCTTACAGAGAAAAAAAAAACATAATTGAGCAGTTAGGAAAAGCAGTTAATTTCTCAAATAAGAGAATGTAGGAAGAGATTGGATGTATTCGGATGTATTATTCGGATGTATTACATCCGAACAATAAGAATTGACTAAGGTATAGGGAAATTAATAAACTCATTTGAAAATGAAAAAAATCTCTAGGTTTAAGAATATGACAGAGAAATCGGAGAATGCGATTAGAAAGAATAATCGCAAAGGACGATATGAAAGAGGGAGAATG
Organism: Typopeltis vanoorti; assembly: GCF_054136105.1. Classification (NCBI taxonomy): domain Eukaryota; kingdom Metazoa; phylum Arthropoda; class Arachnida; order Uropygi; family Thelyphonidae; genus Typopeltis; species Typopeltis vanoorti. The sequence goes on along the minus strand of NC_143573.1, from coordinate 79,798,796 downwards.
GATTGAGGTCATTAAAATTCTTCTTCCTAACATGGATTTTAGGCCAGGTGGCCTCTTCCGGTCTCATGCCATCTCCTTCTTGGTCTTCTGATTCTTCTTTTCCACTTATTTTATATTTATATTATATTTTCGGTAGTCTGCTGTTGTCCATTCGATTTACATGTCATTAAAAGATAAAGATCACAACTGAGGCTCAAGATTCCATAATAGCAAGATGGTGAATAGACTATTCCCACTTCTCAATTTGACATCCGTCCCACTGCTCCATCTAAGATTATATTGGCAATAAGTAAATTAAAATTTCGTAAATCAGCAGGATATAACAAGATTACAGCAGAAATGGTAAAAGGAGATGGGGAGAGTATAGCGACTTGGCTGGTTGATATCCTGAACATTTTCAATGAAAGTGGTAAATTTTCCAGAGCACGAGAAGTATAATAGTGCCCATTTTTAAGAAAGGAGATTGGGTGTTCCTGGAAGTTTCTCAAATTTTACAGAACCCACGGAACTGCAACAGAACTGATGGCGTAATCCTACGCAAAGTTTGACGTACGTACCTATCCTTTAATCAGCATTAATCACAGGAGGCTGCCCGGAGAGTGCCATTATCGCTCTCTATACACGTGAACATCCTTGTTCTCGAAGTCATTTAATTTCCAGTCTTTGTTGACTGTGTGTCTTTAAAATGCTGCTGATCATGCTAGATTAAGATAGCGAAACGTTGGCATGAAATAATTAATTTCGTTAGTCATTTATTTATTTTCATTCCGTTTTCTCGTACTTTTAATTTAGAAACTTTAACGTGAACCACTACAATAGCTACGGACATTTCAAAGAGTATTTCCTTGAATTTGCTTCTGTAATATTGCAAATTTTTCTCAACATAATCAATTCTGTGGCACGCACACACACACATACTTACACCTACCCAATATTAAGGTATTATTTTTTTTTTATCACTGAGAGAATTAGAATTATTGTTAGCGAGCTAGATCTACATTTCTAACTTGATTTCACCTGAAAAGCACTGGCCTGCCAACCTTTTCATTATTTATTGGAAAAGATGAAACTGAAATAGAACAAAAATTTGGTTGTATAGTGGATGGATCAAAACAATGAAATTAAGGAGGAAGCGTCTCTCTTTGTAGATTTATGGGAGACTTCGCTGTTTTGCGAACCTCTAAATTCTTTAAACCCCCTGCATTTTAATTGTTACAGGATGCTAAAATGGCAAACGTTATCATTATTCATGCCCTAGGAAACAGAAAAAGCAGGGGCAAGGTTTGCAATGCATGCAAGTGCAGCTCAATAAAGCTGAACAGCAATGGTGTCTACATAACATACTCATTTTCTTATAAACCTTTCATTTCCCAATAACTGCTAATCAATGGAACGTTTCAGCAGTCAGAAATTCAGTCACTACACACACACACATACAAAAAAAAAGTTTCAGTCACGATAATTTCATTTTCACTCCTGCATCTCAAAGATCCCGTCTATCAGAACAGTGATATTCAAGCCGATGTGCAGGAACGTCTAATACAGTTTACAAAAAATAAAAAATAAAAATTCTAAATAAAATAAATTTGAGAGCGTTACGATTCATTGCAGATATGTTTTGTTTTTTTATTACGAAACAGAGTTTGCTTCTGTTTCGTAATAAAACAGAAGCAAAAAACTCACTGATAGAAACAGAAGTTTCTATCAGTGGGTCCTTATAGAACTGAATGTGTTAGACGATGTTTGACATCGTCGAATTCTGTTTAAAACGATAGATTAAATTGTTCATTGGATAAATTATAAAATTTAGCGGATAGCAAATGATATAAAAATCCATCCGCTATCCTTGGAGATGAGAGGAAGAGAGGACAGAGGAGAGAAGACAGGACACAATATGATTGAATGTGATTCAACACAATACATAAAAGAGTCGTACTGAAGTGTCCTGGTGCATGCCACGAGAGAAAAGGCTACATCATTGAACTGCTATAATGATATACACTGTTGCCCAAAAGTTAAGGACGAACAGCATTTTTCTGGTGTGTATGAAAAATTTTAAATGTCTACAGCCAAATATGGGCATAAATTTTTTGCCAGCATGCTGATAAATTCCATTACAGAAAATAAGTCATTCATTTCGTAGAAATTAAACTGCAATACGTTTTTCAAATATTACAAATTTCCTAAGGAATTATTGGACAGTGCTTACAGAAGATGATGCAGAGAGACTTTTCACTATATAATATGACCAACCCAAACTACGATGCAGCTCTCGCAACCATACTTCATACCGTGCTTAGCAGCGATGCGTCTTCCTGTTGCATCCCAAACGTGTTCGATGAGGTGTTGAGATTTTGGGAACATGCTGCCACTGGATTCGATTTAATATCCTTGGTGTCCAGAAGTATCTCCACTGCCCATGTACGAGGTAGATTGAAACTATCATCCATAAAAACAAATCGTTTGTCTACATCACCACGGAATAATCGAACATAATATTGAAGAACTCGTTGGGATATCGTTCGCCAGTCTTAGTCCCTTTATCCGCCACATGTAACTCGGTGCCTCCCGACACCATGACACCAGCACCGCCGTATCTATCCCTTCGAAGAAAATTCTCCCGATGATAAGCAGTTCCACTTTCACACCAGATAAAATGTAGTCTAACATCGGAGGAAAGATTAAAACGACTTCCACCTATAAAGAGTACATTAACCCATTGCCGTTTTGTCCAATTTTCATGGGTATAATACCGCTGAAAACACGCTCTACCACGATCTGTGGATAAACGAACACAGACTACACGTCTTTGGTGTTGTAGGCATGCTTGTGGCAGAGTTCTTGCCACTGTTTGCGGAGATATCCGAGTATCGGTGTTGAATGGAGCCGACTTGCAAGCTTACCTGCCGGGGTGCGTCAATTACATTTTGCTGTGATAACTAAAAATCTATCTTCACCCTCGCTCTACCATGGAGCATGTAGATAAAATTTTGGTTATAACATCTGGAACACATTTCAATGGCACGCTGCCCATTGCCTGCATACAACGCTGTGTCAAATTCTCTGGCAATATTAGTAATTCCGTGGCCTTCTTCAAGCTTTCCAATAATTCTTTCTCGCAAGAAACCATCTGGATGATGCCTTTGAGACATTCAAGACATCCAAGTTCGCAACTTTACTCTTTCACGAAAAGAGCATCTTTTAAACAGAATTCGCTTAGCCTAGCCTTTCATCCTGTTGAGTGCTACCACGTGATTCCTTTGCGCGCGATTCGAACATTTGAATATGTACTTGTTTTCTACCTTAAATTGCATACAAACTGCCACAAGCTGATTCATGTGAATTTAAGGTTGTAATATTGATGAATAATATTCGTCCTTAGGTTTTGGACACCAGCGATGAATAACACACACAAAATAATCTGCAATAATTCATGGAGCATCCTTTGTTTGCATAGTTAGATTTATTTATTTACCGGTAACCAAATATGATTTTCTAAGATTGTGTGTGTGTGTGTGTGTGTGTGTGTGTGTGTGTGTGTGTGTGTGTGTGTGTGTGTGTGTGTGTGTGTGTGTGTGTGTGTGTGTGTGTGTGTGTGTGTGTGTGTGTGTGTGTGTGTGTGTGTGTGTGTGTGTGTGTGTGTGTGTGTGTGTGTGTGTGTGTGTGTGTGTGTGCGTGCGAGCGCACGTTTACAACATTATATCGTCAGCCACCGCTAATATGAACGAGAGCTCTCCAGTCTTGTCCATCTGAAGCCAAAATATTCAGCGTCCAGTTAAATTCTTGATCTTTCCTTCTTGGTCTTCCCAGTGACTTTTTCAAATTCTCAAAAAGGAATCTGAGAAGGAAATATACTTTCAATATACGCACGCACACAAAAACGCCCCTTCTTACGACACTTCGATTTAAGACGATCCGCTCATACGTCATGACGTTATCGTGAATCAACCGAGTCACAGTTTTCCTGAAGTGTTTGTTTACAACGTTGCTCGCTGCATTTATCTGTGTTATGGTTATATCAGTTACTTTAATATAATTTTTGTTGTAGGTGTTTATCAGAACTTTCCAGAACTCCCTTCCCGCATATATATATAAACGATTTCTTTATTCGATAATTATGTAAAAATTCTCAAAATGAACTAAACAATATTTTGAAGTATGCAGACTGTGAAAAATTGTGAAAATGCCACCCGCAAAGAAGCACCAAAAACCGGTAAAAAAAACTTTAAAATGACATTTTCTCTCTAGAAAATATATTCGAGCTGTTGGGGTACAACGCAATAACAAAATGCCACCGTTACCATTTAACACTCGGTGCCCGATTTTGGTGACGGTAAGTTTCCGCAGTCCAACAACATCAAACCCCAGTCATAGGCACGCTACAAGGACACCAACAAGTTTCATTGATTTTTCGAGTGAAGCGCCATCTAGTCAAGACTTTAAAGGTTGGTACACGAGCCGCCGGTTGGTTACAGCCGCATGAAGAAGAAAAGTTTATTCCCTAAAGACATGTAGGCTGAGAGAGAGAGAGAGAGAGAACGGTATTGGCTCATACTGCATCTCTGTTCTTTGCAGAAAATTGCATTCTGATTTCTAAACTGAAAACTACTAGAACTGTAATTGTTGTCATTCGCGTGATGCATGAACGAATGCGCGAGATCGCTAGATGAAATGAGAGATAGGATGAAAGTTCATTCTACATCGGACAAACTAAGCTGTAAAAACTATTACTGAAATTGTTTTTTTCAAAAAAAAAATCACCCTTTAAATATTCGAATAATTTCTAGTAGAAACGTGTTCGATCCAAATGTAGTCTACTTGCAAAAAAGAAGAAAAAAAGGAGGGGGGAGGAAACAAAAATATCAGTTATTCACAATAAACCATAATCAAATGAACAACCACCTGCGTACAGTATTTACTTTTTAGGATGTATCACATCCGTTAAAAATATGCGAATAGTCAGGTGTTTATTTTGCAGAAAATATAATGAAATTCGCAATTAATTTAACCCTACTTAGTTGAGTCCTTTTCAGAAATCTTCAGAACACTTACTACTTGGGGGAACCCAGCAGGTTGAAAAATATATTATTTTTCAACCTTCAAGGTGGAAAGCGTAATACCGTATATTACGCTTTCCACCTAGTAAACAGATCTACTGACTTGCCGAGTGCTTTGATAAACTCGGCTACTATTATAATTGCCTGGCATTCATACATTACTTGCATCTCAGAAAATAATTTAATTACAACCTCCCTGTGAAAGATCACAAATGTAGATATTTGTGAAGTGCATATTCTGCAGTGTGATTTTTCGCAAATGCTGAAGCACTCACAACAGCTGATTTTTTAATAAAAAAAATTGTAATATCTTTCCTCTAGAAATGCTTCTTTAACTACAGTAAGTTGCATTGTAAATTTCATAAAATTAATTTAAAATATTAATTTTTAATTAATATTAAGGGGTACATTGCGAGTGGTCGGTGGTCTAGCGCTCTTGTATGATTGGATATTTTTATTCGTTCTACGCTACGGTGATTTTTCCCTCAGAAAATTGGTGTTTTATAATATATTACTGTAGATTTTCTTGTGTTTAGAGTTTATACCATATATTCATTAAGATATTGCAATACTTAGTGTAGTTTAAAATAACACCAAAAACGCATAAGAAACGTAACCCTAAGAACAGCGAAGTCGAGAATAAGAAGGCTTGCACCGCTGAGCAGGTTATTGTAGATGTTGAGGAGAATATTGAAAATTATTTAACCTGAAAAATTATTATTATTATTATTAGGTTATACCTGAAAGGAGGTCCAAGAACTCATCGAGTGAGGGCATCTATCCTACAACTCTTCGTCTTCACTACTCAATCCACGTACTACAGCGAACCGCATCATCTACACGAACGCCATCTACTGCCCACCACCACCACTCGTATTTTCACAGAGAATGACCAACATCCATGCCAACGACGGGTTTCGAACCCGCAGCCTTTTGGCTGGAGAGCGAATACACTTACCATTCGGCAACCAGGCCGGCTAAAATACTACTGGCCCGCCCGGGATTGCGAAGTTAAAGCAGATTAGTCGACAGACGATTTGGGAATTACAGAAAGTAGAGTGGCGCTTAAATGAATATGCGGATAAGGATATTAAGCTGCCAAATGAGAAATAACAAAATACAGAATCAGGTTGGTAAGTAAGGAAAACCAAGTAACTAACGATGATTGTAAAAAGAATATTTCGTATGGTAACTCTATCATCAAACATGATATTGATGAGCGGGTTATAACTTCAATTCTTCCTGGAGCAAAAATTAAAAATATAGCAAAAGAGATCGTAATGGTAGTAGATACTAACGACTTAACTAGCAATAACTTCAGTATGAGAGAGGATATGAAAAGAAGCGAGAGTGAAGGGAGAGAGAGAAAGTGAAAATCATAAGTATACTGGTGTCCGAAAGCTAAGGACGAAGTACACTTTTACTGTATATGAAAAATTTCATGACTACAGCCAAATGTGGGCATTAATTTATTGCCAGCATACTAATAAATCATATTACACAAAAATGCGTTATAAATTTCTTACACATTAAACTGCAATACGTTTTGGGCAAAAGTTAATGTACGATGCTTACAGAAAACTATATGGAGAGATGTTTCAGTATGGAATATGTCTACCCCTAACTGCGAGGCAGCTCTCACAACGTCGTAGCATGCTTAGCACCAATTGATTTAGGAGTTCTAGAAGCAAAGGGGTCAACTTCTCCTTCAGAGCAAGGATAATGCCTTGTTTGTTTTCTCGAAGAGATTTTCAAGCAGCAATACGTTTCTGTATTACGTCCCGAACGAGTTCTTTGGGGTTGATATTTTGGGAACGGACGTGCTGGCCAATGGATTCGATTTAATATCCTCGATTTCCAGAAGTATCTCCACTCCCTTTGTACTACGTGTTTTGGCACTGTCATCCATAAAAATGAATTCTTAGCCTACGGCACCACGGAACAATCGAACACGACATTGAAGAAATCGTTGTAATATAGTTCACTAGTCTTAGTCCTTTTTTCCAGCGCATTACGCTCGGTACGTTCACTAAGCATGATGCCTCCGCACACCATGATCCCAGAACTGCCGTATCTATCCCTTTCAAGAACATTCTCACGATGGTAAGCAGTAATACTCTCATGCCAGATCAAGTGTCGTCTAGAATCGGAGGAAAGGCTAAAACGAATCTTATCTTTAAAGAATGCATTAGCCAATTGGTGTTTTGTCGAATTTGTATGAATACCACACCACTGAAAACGTGTTCTATGATGAGCTGTGGATAAACGAACGCAGACTGCAGGGCTTCGAACGTATAAGTCTACTTGTTGCAGACCTCTTGGCATGTTTGCGAAGACATCCGAGTACCCGTGTTTGAATGGAGCAGACTTGCAAGCTGACCTGCCATGGTGCATCAATTACGTTTTGCTCTTATAACCAAACGTCTGTCTTCACGCTCTGTGGTAGAGCGAGGGCGACTTCTTTGGATACGGTTGGAACACATTCGATTGATCTGAAACACTTCCCTGCATACAACGTTGTGTGAATTCCAAACTCTCTGTCAATATCAATAATTCTGCGTCCTTCTTCAAGCTTTCAAGTAATTCTTTCCTGTGAAATCATCTGGATGATGTCTTGGTGACATCACAGGACATCCAAGTTTGCAATTTGATTCCTTTACGGAAAGGAATTCCTTCAAGCACAATTCGCTTTGCGCAGACTTTTATCCTGTTGAGTGATACTACGTGACCGCTTTGTGCGATTCTAAAATTTGAATGTGTGCATGCTTTCTACTTGAAATCGTCAGTTATATGACTTGTCACAAGCTCATTCGTGAAATATTTTGGACATCCCAATATATTATCAAGATATGATAAAAATGAATTAAGAAGACGGGCTATGATAGCAAACGGTTCGATGCGTAAGCTGTGCAGACGGAATGGATGCGAGAATTTGAATGTATTGAGTGAATTTGAGGGAAGAACAAGATTTGTATTGTATTTTTAGGAAAGACTAGATTCTCCGGTTCAGATCTAACAATCATATTCAAGGATGTCTGCGTAAGTAAGGAAAGAGATAACAACAATAATCTGTAAGTTAATCTGTAAGTTTACCAACTGGCTGACTACAGACAAGAGTACACAGAAAACATGTAAGTGACTTATTAGAGTACTTAGAGGCTCATCAGTTAATCAATGTACACCAATATCTGTTCACTGTTCAAGATCCAAGCTGACCTCTTAGGTTACATCATCCATCACTGCACATGCGCAATGAAAAGGTTCGGAGAAATTTGTGTTGTCGCTCTTGACATTTCCAGAACTTTTGATTGTCTGGCATCGAAGACTGCTAAACAAGCTGCCATCTTTTGGTCTACCTGTCACTCTCTGTAATTGGTTAGCCAGCAACTCTCTGGCCATTCAAATATATATATTAGAATGGTGTCATGATTAATTCTTCTTCTTCTCTTCGAGTTTCACCAACGATCTAGAGTACCTCATTGCTCTGTCCTATCACCAGCCCTCTTTCTCATTTATATAAATGAGCTAATCTAATCGCCTCTAATCCTTTCCACACTTTTGCAGACGATAGCACTCCCCATTCATTCCACTCATTTTGTAAACCATGCAGTGCGCAGATATCACAAGCATCAAGACCATCTACAATTATTGCCCTAAATGTTAACTCTCGTACTCTCCTTCAATGGGGAGAAAACAATATTTTCACGTACAGTGAGACCAAAACTCAATCTTGCCTCATCTCTCGCAAAAGACATCTCAACTCATATTCCCTTACCTTAAGTAAAATACAACCAGACAAGATCAGATCTCTCTGCTTGGAAAAATATTAACGTAACCGCTAATGCATTTAAGCCTCTCCTAGCTTAAGCATATCACATCAGTAGCTTCCTCGGCATCCAATAATCTAAGCATTCTCTTTCATTTAAAATGCTATTTTACACGTAACTAACTACTGGTTAGAAACTTGAACCTTAAAAAAGAAGCAGAGAAGAAAGCGTTTGCTTTTGAAATGCTCCAGGAAAATCAACAGAACACATGTACATGCTCTTTGCACCATTGAAGTCGACACTGCATGTTGGTTCGGGTAATGTAAGGCTTGCATATTGCCGACCGATCATGAAAATCATGTTGTGACCCTCGTCTCTGATGCTTTTGTGCATATTCGTATTCCAGACGATTCGCCGAACTTCTCAATCTACGTGTCAGCCGACAAATGGCGGTTTTTACATATTATCCTTCGTAGCATCCTACGGTCACGTTTGTTGAGTGTGTGTAACGCTTGTAGTTGACTCCCTACGCTTCCATCCCCTTATGGTATCACTGACTGCTGATCTGAGTGGCCCAATTTTCAACTATTTGCCGAATAGATAGGCGTGCAACATGACATCTTATCACAACTCCTCTTTCAAACTCCGTCAGTTCCCTTCTAGTAGCCATTTAACCCGGAGACACAGTTGCTCTGATTTGGGAGTATCACATTCCTCCAATTGATACCTGCTACAAACATGTGATTCGTTACATGCACGATCCACCTTTCCCATCGGGTGTCCATCGACTCCTTTCCAATCAGTATTATTTCTTATTTAGTTTGTAGTTTTCTCTTTAAAATGTGTCTTTCTAGCTGAAAGGTTTTATTTCTTCTTCATATTCATTCCCTACTGAGAATAAATATTGTTGATTTACCATGTTCTCCTATTCTTATACTTCTTTTTCGATTTTATTTGTATATTTTATATCAAATCTATATGTGAATATAACACAGGTTAGGAGATGAATTTAATACTCGATGAATAACAGCATGGATAGACTTACACCTGAATTTAGAATCACCATCATCCTGCACATCTTTTAATTCTAACTGCTGCTACCACTTAAGTGTAGGTTAAATAACATTATATACAATGTTTCATTTAAAAAGATACTATAGTATCCATATGAACAATATTTGTCTTAGTACCTTATATCACATATTAGTCTTCAACTTCTAATTTGATCATAATCTAATTTGTTCTTCTTAAAGAGTCTTTCTCTTCAAACTTTTCTTATTATCTTCTTAAGTATGCTTACATAAATCTTACAAGATCCATAAATAAAGAATTTCCTCTGTAATTTTCACAATAAATTTATTTTGGGATTATTTACAGATGATCGCCATAAGATCTCTTCTCCAACCATACGTAATTCGAATTCCTGATCAATCTTTCTGAATTATAGACTATTATCACAATAAAATTTTGATACTGTCATAACTGAGTGCTCCCATTCGAGGCTCACCTACATTCATTTGCTTTAGCTGCATTTCTAAATTTTAAAATTCTGACCTCTTTTTAACCTCCAATACTGAAATGTACTGATGACTATACTTTTCCTGGATATGTTCTATCACTGTGCTGTCGTTTCTTTCTCATTTTAATGTTTCAATTTTGATATTCAAAAACTTTATTCGAAGTTTTTATAAAGAAAATCTTCGAATAATGTTTATCAAAATGTACTTGGCGGCAAATAGATTTGCCGCCAAGAACATTTTGCCCTCCTGAAGTCATATTTCTATTCCATATTCTTATGAAAGGCTTTATGTTGCTTTCACTTCTAGGAACACTCAATGGGATTTCTTTTTGTTTTACAGGATTGCTTCATCACTCATTAACTTATTCGCTTTACCATGGCGTTCTGATTTTTTTATGCTTACAGACAACCTCGATGTATGATTTTCTGACTGAGGCATGTTGTAGGCTTTTGTTAATAGAGTTCTGAGATTTGATTCCTCTTTTCAAATCTTTTCATTTTTCCTCCAATGAGTCTAGTTTACATCTGAATAACGTCTGGACTTTGATTCCTTTTGAAACTTTCATAACCATTTCTCGTTTCAATATATTATTCGTGTTATCGTTAAAACTGATTGGTGATCATTTTACACTATACAATATTTCATATTCTTGTATATTCGTACTCTGAATCGGTCTGAAGATAATCACTATCTCGGTTATAAATGCAACTTTGTTTTATTTCTTGTGTATTTTCTCTTTATTTCTCATACGAAAATTTATGTCCTAACAAACACACACATTCCAAAATGAGTAATTAGAAGATCAGCTGATTTCTCATACGAAAATTTATGTCCTAACAAACACACACATTCCAAAATGAGTAATTAGAAGATCAGCTGCATTGGCTATGTTACAGTATTATTAAGCTAGCAAACTCCATAGAGTAAGATGACAGCAAAACATTATAATTCATTATAATGAATGAATCATTAAATTCAACACATTCAATCTTTGCTGGGTCTATTAGGCTTAAGATGATCCAGAAATATCCTGGAATGTATCACCTGTAAATGACTATTCTTGAAAATATATACAGTATATACATTCAAGAATGGTCAATTTCTCAAGAATGTTCGTGTTTGTTCTGAACCACATAGAAAACTTGAAACTCCGATATCTATCAAACTTTTCTTAAGTTCATCAAACTTTCTACGCATAGCTTTTTTCTCCGATCTACTAAAGACAAAGAAATAGTGGAATTTATTACTGCGTGGAGTGGTTCAGTAGGTGAATAAACATAATCGGCAAATTATTGATTAGTAAATTATTGGTTGTAAATTTCAGGATATCATACCAATCTCCTTATTCTCTTAAGAGTCACATAACGTCCAGCGCAATAATATCGATTGGCGGTGGTTTTTCCCTTTGTAGGTATTGGCCACAAGTGTTCCTGGTGAGATTTTTACAAAGTAGTTCACCATTGCTTTCCCCAACCCCCCTCCCACCATTTTATTCGGGCTCGGGCTCGGGTTTACAGTCATGAATATGTCTGGGACGTGTTCATGACCGTAAACCATATGTGTTCACCGAGCCGGTTTCCCTGTTCAGGGGGAAGAAAAACCCGAGTTTTGGGGTAAAAAAAAATCCCTACCACAGTATGAGGCTTACTTTTCGTCGAAAGAGACCAGATAGAGGTTCTTGACGTCACAGACGGAAATTGAACCCAGGTCTTTCCGACCAAATGGTTTCGTCTATGCTGACTGAGATACGGAGGCTCTTAATTACACGAACGATTACAGCCTAAATAAGTGTTTCAGAAGAAGAGAAATTTTCACGAACGAACAAGGAAGCGAGTTGAGATTAATATAATGATACACGAAGTGGAAAATGAGGTAGCGGTCATGTGAATGAAAAGTATTCTCACGGATTTTTCGATAATATCAGAACCATACGAAAGCTTCAAGGGACGTAAAGAATGGCTGATATGTGAGTTTAGATGAGTATCAAATTTCAATAATATTTTGTCTTTTCGAGTGTCGCAAGACAAAGATGTTGAAACTAGAGAGAGAGAGAGAGAGAGAGAGACCCTCGTAATAAGGCTACAGCTGCATTACAATCCTTTTCACACACCTACCTGACTGTCAGTGCCCGGCGCGTGCGTCGCTGATATGTGTCAAGGGTGTACTAGTAATTGGCAGGATAATTATAATTCCATGTTTACACCGAAGAAGCTGAGAACGGAGAAATTTTATACTAAATTCTGACGTTCTTTGTATTTGCACGTACCTTTCCCTTATAGAGATGTTGACATTAACTGGTTCGTTTATTACCGCTTCAGGGTCATGTTGTTTTGAGTAGTAGATTTCCCATCGCGCCATTATCAATACCGCCCTACGTATGCTTGCCTTGCGTGGTTAGCGTGTGTGTGTGTGTGTGTGTGTGTGTGTGTGTGTGTGTGTGTGTGTGTGTGTGTGTGTGAGCTTGCCTGAACTTTTACTGTTTAGGTATGAGAATATATTTTTGCAGTAGCATCTCCGAGAATGCTGAGAAATTCTCAGGATGTTGTAAAATAATATAAAAATTCACGAATTACATTTAAAGAATCAGCTAAACTTTCAAATACCTCTTTTTCGTGATATTTTTGAAAAGTTCTTTAAGTTCTACATAAGAAATTAATTACCACATTTCCGTAGTATCCCATAATACGAAATCAAATAAAATTTAACATGGATTCCGAAATGTTTTACTTTATAAAAATAATATGTTTATTATATATAGAGTTTTATATGTTTCATATAAAGTAAAACATTTATAATATATAAATGTTTTACTTCATAAAAATGATTCTGAAGCAATAGAAGTAAAAATATTAAGCATATTTCAATATATTGTTATCAAAACGTGACAGTTCTCAAGGATGGAGATAACTGCTTATCATTACGTATTTATTCTATTTCATGTCAGGTTGACATGAATTATAAAGTATTCTTAACCTATCAAATCATGAAGCTGATAGTTTATGATAATTTGCTTTTGGTGAATAAACCTTAGAATCAATTAAATGGATGTTTCCCACATGATCAAACGGATCAAAATTCATAACAGACGAGCATGCTGAGGATTTGCGAAAACAAAACCACTAATTAAATCTGTCATTTCTTTCAGGGGGAAAATGCGATTCGATAGGCACTTAAAAGTTTCCTGCTGACCAGCGTAGCACCAAGAGAATAATGCAAAGCTGCCATCTGAATAAAGTTTGTTTTGCACTATTTGACTGCAGTATAGTAATCATATAGTAATTATATAGCATCAACATAAGCACTACTTTATTCACAAAGGTTATCATACTCTTCAGCAGTTCCGCATAATTTTTTAATTCCTCTTAATTTTATAATTGCCATCTGAAAAAAAAAATTATTAGTTTTGCCTGTCTTTATTAAATTCTCATCAGTCTCCTAGCCATATTGTAAAAGACACAGCAAGATGCAGAAATGAGTACAAGGCCATCGTTCAGTTATTCACATTTTCCATCATCTAGCTCAGTGACGACCAACGTGCACTCAGAGGCCATTGTTATTTCATTCAACTGATAAAATAAAAAAAAAGAGGAAATGAAAGCTGTAAAATGTTGTAAATAAATTATTATAATTACTCGACACCTCCAGGGAGTCTAAAGACTCATCGAGGTAGGGCACCTACTCTACCACCAACCTCTGTCTCCCCACTCAATCTGCCAAATACGACGAACAGCACCATCATCATCTACACCAACGCCATTTCCCGCTTTCCACCACTAGTATTTTTACAGACAATCACAAACACCCATGCCCATGCAGGGATTCGAACCAGCAGCGTTTTGGGGGGAGAACGGATACACTAAGCACTCGGACGACCGGCTTCTAACCCTTTTATATTGCTTTCTAAGCTTTCCATTCCGGCTCAAGAGTCGCCAGTTGGATATTAATAGTCGAGATTTACCCGAACTTTTATGGCGCTTTACTAAAGAGGGAAAGAGAGAAATTTTCTTTTTCCGTATCATCAGTAAATTATAATAATAATAATAATAATAATAATAATAATAATTTTTTTAAACATTTTATTATGTCTCAGTATAAATTACATACAATAATAATATTTACAATATTTACAATAAGGTTTATACAGAATTTTTGAATTTAGAATATAATAATAATAATAATATTTTTTTTTTTTTTTTTATAAACGATTTATTTGTTTTTACAATGAAAATGATAAGGTTTACTATCACACAGAGTATCTGCACACACACAATGAAAAACATATTATCTTTTCTGTACAGTACGAAAATTCGATATACAAAATGCAGAGTACATTTTATAAATATGAATATACATTTTTTTAAACTAGCTAAATATGGATTGGCACCAATGTGCACACAATTCACGATACAATGCAGTAATGCAGCATACACACACAATTCAATAATAATAATAATAATAATTTTTTTTTTTTTGCATTTTTTTATGTCTCAGTATAAGTTACATACAATAGTAATATTTACAGTATTTACAATGAGGATTATACAGAATTTTTATTTTATTTTATTCTTTTTTTTTATGTCTCAGATGAATTGCATACATAGTTGCTGTAGTAATTATATGTATATAATATTTATAACGCATTACAAGTGTATAACAGATACTTGCAAGTTAGTAATTTTCTTCCTCGAAGCTTAGCAGAGCTTATCTGAGGAAGATAGTAGATGATAGAGGGTGGTGGTTTCATGGTTGTGTTCCTATAGTGGTCACAAGCCAGGTGTTAATTTTACTGTTTGTTGGTACGTGCTTGAAAGACTTCGACTGCTATTACAGTTTAATATTTTTTTTTTTTTTGTGCAAATAGGGTTGGATTTAGACATGGTGTGTTTGTTTCTTTGTGTTCTTGTAGTGGCAGTTTTTTGAGAGGGGGGGTTGTCGTAGGTTTGTGTGTGTGTGTGTGTGTGTGTGTGTGTGGTGGGGGAGAGAGAAACAGGAATTGCTCTAATTTTCATTCTCGCTATAATATTTATATAGTGCCTGTTTCAGTTCTCTGTATGTTCCTAGGTTTCTGTTGTCGAACGGCAGTTTGTTTATCATGTCAGGTACGTAGAAGTTTCGGGTGGCTTTGCCGTGCTGATTGTTGTACTTATATGTTATGTAGTTTGTTGACTGTGGTCTTGTTATTTGATATGTTGTTCTGGTTACTCTATATGTTGGGCTGTAGTAGTGTTTTAACATGACTGTGTAGTGGCATAAGTGTTTCACCTTAAATATTTTGTGTTTTGTCCATGCTTCCTGCATAAGAGTGGGTTGTTCCCAGAATATCAGTTTTATCATTTTATCTTGCAACCATTGTAGCCTGTTAAGTCTGTAGTCTGCGCAGAATGCGTATAATGTGATTGCATATCTTAAAATGTTTTCACATAATGCTTTATAGATTAGTATTTTTATGTGGGTTGGGGCAATGGCTTTTAATCTGTATAGTTTGCTTGCTATTATCCTAAGCTTGGTATATAGGTAGTTTGTATGGCTATTCCAACTTTGATCTGCATCGAAGTGAAGTCCAAGGTAGCGTGTTGTTTTCATCTGTGTGATGGTTGTGATTTTAGGTTCTGCACTTTGTGTATAGGAGGATGAATGTTTGATAGTGAGATATTTAGTTTCTATGGGCAGGGTTTGGGGGTTTTTGAATATCATTAGCTTGGTTTTTCCATGGTTTATATATATGCCGTTTTCGGTTAACCAGTTAGTGATTTGATTGATGTCGTGTTGCATATTTTTGTAAGCGATTTTTGCAGTGTTGTGAATGGATACTATGGCAGTGTCGTCTGCATACTGAATGATTTTACTTTTTAGGGGGAGTTGGCTTATGTCGTGTGTGTATATGTTAAATAGAATGGGAGATAGGACAGCTCCTCGCGGTACTCCACAGGTTACATGTACCTCTTTGCTGTGTGCTGATCCTATACGTGTGATGTGCTTTCTGTTTTTCGTGTATGCTTTAAACCACTGGAGTAGACGACCTCCAATTCCGATATGGGTAAGTTTCGTTAACAAGGTTTTATGTGTTAGTCTGTCAAATGCTTTTGTTAGGTCAATGAATACCACTAATGTTATTCTGTTTTTATCCAATGCAGCGTTTATTAGATCTGTGAAATCTTCCAGGAGTGTTGCTGTTCCTTTATTTTTTTGAAAGCCATATTGTGTTTTGGGTATGATTTGAAATTTTTCAACGTATGTGGAGAGTTTCTGATATACAATGCGCTCCATGATTTGGTTGATTACAGGCAGCGTGGCGATTGGTCTGTAATTACTTATTATGTTTCTTTTTCCCTGTTTGTGTATGGGTGTGATTAATGCAGTCTTCAGTGTTTCAGGTATGTGTCCCGTTTCGAAGATTTTATTTAACAGTTTTTGTATAACTGGAAGTAGGTCGGTTGAGTGTTTCTTGATGTCTTTTGGTCTGATTCCGTCTATCCCCGGTCCTTTGTTAGGATTAATTTGTTGAATTGCCAGTGATAGTTCTTCTTTTGTTATTGTGGGGAACCACATCGACTGGGTTGCTCGTGGACCTAGTGGAGAATGTTCGTATGTGTGAGGAAAGGTTGTTTCTTGTAGCTTTTGGGCAGAGTTCCGAAGTGCTGATTAAAGTTGTATGCCAACTGTTTGAGGGATTTGGGGTCGCTGGCAAAGCTGTGTTTTATTGTTTCTGTGGCAGTGGTTCTGTGTATATTGTCCAACATTTCATTAATCAGGTGCTAGGTTTCCTTTATGTCATTCTGTGCTGTTGTTAATTTGTTGCTGTAATAGTTTCTTTTTGCCGTTCGAATCTGGGTTGTTAGGAGATTTCGTTTTCTTTTGTATTCAGCTTTTAAAGCGATATTGTTCGGTGACTTCTTAAGTTGTTTCCATAGGGCATCTTTTCTTTGTATGTCTGTTAGTATGTTGTCTGTCATCCATGGATTTTGTTTCGTTTGGGGGCGTATTTTTATTTTTGTTAATGCTTTGTTGTATATTTTGTTAAATGCAAGTTTAAGATTATTATATACAGCTTCAGCAGAGTCTAAAGATGCTATCTGCATCCAGTCTGTTTTTCTGATTTCATCGTTCCCTATTGCTTCGTTTACAATGCTAAGGTACTGCTTTGTAGTCTCAGTGATTTTTATGGGTTCTGGTTCAGTGTGTAACTGCAATGCTGTGAAATAATGGTCTGCTAGTTTGCATGTTATGACGGCTGCTGTGTGGCTGTTTGGAGGGGCCCTTATATTTATATGATCAATGCAGGTTGAGGTTGTTGTGTTTCCGCCTATCTCTTCTCGTGTATACGACTGTATGGATGGGGTTATGTTATATGCCGATAATAGGTCTAGGTATTGTTCTGTGTTGTTATTTATGTTCCTAATGTTTATATTAATGTCTCCTATTATTATCAAGTATTTTGAGGTGCCTACGTTCGTGGCTGAAAGCCATCTGTTTAGTTCTTCTAGGAATTTTGTGGTGCTTAAGTTGGGTGGTCTGTATATTGCGTTTAATATCAGGGAGTTTTCTTGTTTGATGTTTTTAATTTCGATGCATATGTTTTCTGCGTATTCTAATTTATAGTTTATTTCTGTTACTTCTAGTTTATGTTTGGCAAATATTATTATACCACCGCCTCGTTTTGTTTGTCTGCAGTGTTTGTGTTGTTGGAAGTGTGGCATTTGGTAGGAGGATGCTTCTTCGTTTGTCGTAGATACTTCAGTCAGTATTAAAATGTCTATTTCGTCTATATCTTCCTTCAGATAAGCTTGCAGGGTCAGCCAGTATTTTTGAATGCTTCTGATGTTGATGTGGGGAATAGATAGTCCTTTTTTGGGGATTGTCAGTTGTTTCCAGTCTGATATTGATTTCAGAATGTGGCAATTATCATGTTCCGGGGTGATTACGTCTGCTTGATGGTGTGCATTCATGTTGGTTGGGGTGCTGGTCCTTCTTTACGAGTTGTCAATATTCCTTTCGATGTGACAGCCTGTTGAGGTCATCTACGGATTTTATTTCGATTGGTTTTGAATCTTGTGTCTTTCTAAGGAATATTTTGCTGTCTCTTATCCATATAAACTGGTAATCTTATCCATATAATAATAATAATAATAATAATAATAATAATAATAATAATAATAATAATAATAATAATAATAACAATAATAATAATAATAATAATACGAATTTCTCATCGTTTTCTTTAAAATATGCTGTGGAGGTCAAATTTGTATTCGATGAATCTAACTCTGTTCAAGCAACAGCTATGCACATTCGTTGAACAGACTTTGGTTCTAAGATGAAAAAAACTTTTGTGGATAACTTTTTTGGTTCCGCAAAAATGACCGATTATTTCATTTAATTAAAAAAAGACCGATTATTTCATCATTAAGCATGAAAATATTTACTAAATTCACAATTTCTTATTAAATGTTTTTTTTTGTTTTTAAATCGCATTCCATTTATGCGCAACCTCATCACACATTGTATGACGTCTATGATAAGTGAAATTACGCTTAAAGTTGAAAGGTGTAGTTTTAAATTTCCTACCGTAAAATATGGTATTATATTAAAAATATGTTATTAAAGTAAAATATGTAAATATGTCATATGTTATTGCATTGGTTAGCTGAGTAAATTCCTATATTACCTACAACTTACCTATTGTCAAATGAAATCCTGAACAACAGTCCTAATGTCCTATTTATAACACTAATATTACCACTCGTAGTCGATCAAATGACCAGAGACTTTAGTCGTCGCGACGAATTTTTGTATTTATCGATAGTGCAACAATGCTGCTTTTCCAAGAAAATGTTACAAGTTCTTGGAAATTCGCCGAAAAATAAGGCATTATTGTTTATTCAAATACCCAGTTCGGGAGTTTTGATAACGTGTTTGTGTTTTAATGAATACAGACATTGTTTAGTAAATAAAATCGTTTCCAAATTCCCGTTCGTAAATTGAGTTTGTGTTTTGTGAATTCTCCTTTATGCATTTAATTTTGATAATAATAATAATAATAATAATAATAATAATAATAATAATAATAATAATAATAATAATAATATATGTAAGTGTTTATTATACAATTTCAAAATATTTACGCGAAAAAGTATATACCACCATTCATCATCTTTCCTTTCATAAAGAATTTTAATAACCGGCTCGCCCGACTTAAAAACATTAACAACCGGCTCGCTAAATTTGAAAAATTTTAACAACCGGCTCGCACGAGCCGGTCCCAACACACCACTGTCTGTAAGTTACCCTTAAGCAGTAGGTGGCCTTTAGGCCACCTGCTACTTTCGTTAGCATTTAGTTCGTCAGGTAGCAGCAACACATTACCATGTTAAACTGTCTTAAAATTTATTAAAATTAAAATCGTTCAATATCATATAAGATATTGAACGATATTAATATATTAATACGTGTATATCAAGGATGTTCCAAAAAACACGAGATATGCCCAAGGAAATCCAACAAAATATCACAATCCCATGTTAACCCATAAACATCCGAGGTCTTAAGAAGACATCCCGATATCATATATTGTTCATCACTGACACTTTGTAAAACTCATATCCGACGTTGGAAGACTTCCCTCAAATGCTTGATTGAATTCAAAAGAGTGCAGCCTGTGTAACTGATGATCGCTTTCTCACTGACTTTTCGGTCGTTCTGCAATGGACGCTCTGCTGCTGCATTGTTTGTCTTTTCAGTGGGTATTTCCATGGGCACTGCTCCACCGAAATGGCCACTACCATTCCTTCTCTTTCTTCTGGTGCATGATCGGGTTTTGATTCACACTGGTATTTCTGTTCCTAACTCAACGAGTTAATTTCCCATCTCCCTCCTTCATTCCCTACATTTCTGTTCTATGGACAAGCCTTTTCCATGCTGCTTTTCCAGTCATTTCAACCCTCAAGTCTTCAAGAAACATACGAACAATTTCCTTTCTTCTTTTAACTACATGTCCATTTGGGGCACAGTCCTGTCGGTCCTCGTATGTGAGTCCGATATAAGAAGTATAATAATGGTAAAAATGTAAAAATTAAGGTAGTGAAAGAAATTCGAAGCTTTTAATTATTTTAGAGCACTTTTTTTTTTCAATTATAATCAGGCGAAATCTTTTGGCCTTGAATGAATGTTGTATATGAAGTTCTATAGGAAGTTCTCTTTTTTCCGTATCGTCAGTAAATTATATAATAATAATAAGAAGAAGAAGAAGAAGAAGAAGATAAACAACAACGAATTTTTCACGAATTTAAATCTGTACATAAAGCAATTATTTCAAATTTACATTTTTTTTCTTCGGAGCACGAAACCAACTAATCAACTAATTTGTGAGCTCTGATCCATAGGTTTCTATGAAAACTGCATTTGGATGATGTCCTAATATGGTCCATCAACAGTATGAAATATACTATTTTCAAGTTATGTTATTTTCTTCTTGGAACTTTTATTTATGAAGCTTTGAAATTTGTAAAAACAACACTCTTTGATTCTAATTATTCCTCTGCAAAGAAATAAGCTATGAGATTACTGAAAAAACAAATTTTGGATTTTGCTTGATTCTTGATCTCAGACAGAGGGAAGTACAAGCATTCCCCTCCCCCCGGTTATCAGGTTTTCGGTCCGCATACAGAATTGCTCAAATATATGTGCGCCACAGTTCAGTAAAGTTCGATCTGCAACATGCACAACTTCTTACGCTTCACGTTAGAATGAAGGAAGGAACCCGATGATAACGCATCATGAAGCTTCGAGATCGGTGGATGAAATCATACTGTCACTTACTTACTCCTACCTACAGAGAATCCAAGTATAGTGGCATGCAAAGAAAGCTGTTGAGCCCATGCAGTGGACGCGAATTTTCAGCTTGTGGAAGGTGTGCCTCTCAGTCTTTTATAAACAGTACATGCCCTTTGCTCATTAACATCTTAATAGTAATCAACCGTGCAAGGCAACATAAAAAATTTCTTTAGCACTGCGGATGCAATATTTCTGTCAAATATATAAAAATAAGAAAAACTTGACGCTAGATCGAATAAAAATTGATTCTAAAAACAAACTATAAACCAATAAGAAGCAGCAAAAGCCAACAAAATATATATATATATTCCAGAAAAAATGACTCATATCCTCTTCACCAACATTCGTTGACTTAACACCAGCTTATGCGATATGCACACCACCACTTTCAGAGATTTAAAACACATGTTGTTTTCAAACGAATCTCAAGTGGGGGGCCCAAAACTCAGAGTCCTCAAACATTCCGAACTACATTCTTTTCTATTTCTTCCGCCATAAAGGTAGAACACCTATACATTTGTGCGGTTAATACTTCATGCTCGATAATGATCAATTGTTTATATCTCATCTTTTTAATCACATCTTTCATATGCTGTGATTCAAAATCTTAAAATTCTTATAACCACTCCCATCACTGCTATTATTTCTCTTTGAAATTTAGATCATCCCAAATATCGAAATTGGTCGTCATCCTTCAGGACATCAATGTTTCCAACACAGAGTGTTATTCAAGCAGCATATTGAATTCAAGCAACATATCAAGTTCTTTCTTTCTTGATGCATGTTCACACACACATCACCGATATGCTATAAGTGTTGCAATCTCGTATGTAGGATTGGTATATAAAAATAGGTCTGTTAAAATGTATAATTCGAAGATACCATTAACTGTTCCCTTTCGAAATATGAATTCATTTCGCTTTTGGCTAATATTCTGTTGTATATTAATAATATTCCAGCCTCCGTAGCTCAGTCGGTATAGACGAAGCCCTTTGGTCGGAAAGACCTGGGTTCGATTCCCGTGAGGAACTTTTAGCTGGTCTCTTTCGACGAAAGGTGAGTTAGCCGAACCGGTCTCATACGGAGGCAGGGGTTTTTTTCCATCCGGAACCTCAGGTTTTTCGTTTTCGTCTCCCAGAACAGGCAAACCGGCCCCCGTGAACACACGCATCTACAGACATGGCACACACCGGAAGGCATAGAGCTAACCACCTTATTATCGAGTTACTGTTGCGAAGTCCAAGAATAGTTTGAAGGTCGTAAGTGCCTGTTAGAACCACTGATGATGATGATAATTCGATCTTGTATTAATCTAAAAGCATGTGTACTCTAAGTGTTTTCAACTTGAAATTAGGGATTTAGCTTTCTCTGAAATAGCCATCTACTTGGATACTGTGAATTCTTTTGGAATATCTCCCGTCTGGCGAGTCTTTTCTGTTATTTCACGGGGTTCTCTTGTCCATTATCTTCAAGACATTTTAATAATTTTGCAGAAATACCATCACCTATTGGAGGCCTACTTTCTTCATGGCTTTTAATCCCTTAATTTATTATTGAAAGATCTCTTCTGTTTATGTTCTTGGTTTTATGAATAAAGTTGTATAATCTTTAAGGTATTTTTCTTCTGATTTTATATATTTTGTTGTATTACATAATTACTATTTTCTTCAACAGTATAGCTGGTCACCGTGTTCTTCATACAATATAATCCCTTTAAATTAGTGTATAGGTTATTTTGTATTTTATCGTATCTTCAGTTATTTTGTATTTTATCGTATCTTCAGTTATTTTGCATTTATTATTGCCATTTTTTAATTCTATGCATTTGTTTCTTTTTATATTTGCTTCATATACGAAAGGCAGAAAAACCTATTTCACATTAGTACCATGAATAGGATATGTATTTCGAGTACAAGGAGAAAATGGCAACCAGTCAAATTAGGTGGTAGATGACTTTCATCCTCCCTGTGAAACAGTTCTACTTTGGATTCCAATGGTCTGAAATGGTCTAAGGTGTTATTCTTTGCATTTATTTTTCTTCTATTTCTTTATATAGTTAATTTCCTTGTTCTATTTTGTTTACATCTTCTACTCTCATTCGCAGAGCTATAATTTCTTCTTTAATCTTCAGATTTTTGTGATATTTTATCTTTAAAGATTATACGTTATTCAGAAGTTTTGGGGATCATCACTTTAAGTTAATTCTAAATTTTTTTGTTACTATTCGTTTTTTTTTCTTTCAATTATTCCAATTTCCATTCCGATAATATTTTTACAGCATTTTAGTTATATTTTAACGTCACTGCTACACCTAGTGCATTCAACAATCTACACCTGATATGATTCTACAATGTTTGCATATCCTTCATTGATGGCTAATATAATACTCGGTATTTGAACTGGCAATTGTGACCCATCACCTGCTGTTGGTTATCCACAATCCATATTATCCATTACGTTTACTGAACGGTCTCATTTCCACTCGTTGTCTTTCATTCAATTGTTCAGCATTCTAAGATTTTGAGTAAACTTTGTCCATTTCAGGCCAATTGTTCTTAGAAGGTTTTGTTATTTCTTCTATTTCATTTGATCTTAATGCATACATTTGTATCAGTTATGTATATTTTAAATATGCTTCGATTAACATAGCTAGTAAGAATTCTCCTTGCTATTTACATAAGCGATATTGAATTGTATTGTTATCTACAATACAATCGACATCCACACTTTAAAGAATTTCCTCAATTTGTATTTTTCTATTTGATGCACTTTGTATTTTCTTTCCAATTTTCATAAATAGGAATGAATACAAAGATACTCATTTAACACAAAACGTATGTATCATGCTGTTACTTTGGGGGGTAGTAATTTAAAAGGCAACAAGACCTAAATGCAGAATCTTTATCAATAAACTTTCACTTTAAGTTAAGGTTCAAGTTAGCGGAGGGATACACTCTCACTATAGAATGTAAATTAAAAGAAGGAAACCGTTTATTTCTAAAACATGCTGGAGAATGCGAATAGTGCAGTGATACGAAGTAAGCATGAAGAAACAAAGTACAATGTAATAGTATAAAATATTATAAACATGAATCTAGGTGCTGTTATTATTATTTTTTTTATAGTTGAAAGTGTTTCCAAGTAACCCTACTTATCACGTCGAAGACAGTGATAAAAAATTCAACGAGATCGGCTAAGAAGAAACCAAATTTTGAAGTGTTGAAAAGTGAACAGAGAGGACCTTGGTCAACAACGAGCGAAGAACAAAGGACGTCGCCATCTTTACAAGCACGCCATACCTGCCTAAGGGAAGACAGGTGAGTCATGAAGTGTATCAAATGCCTGGAGAATTTATCGTCCGACGGAAATAATATAACTTGTACGAAATGCAGTAGGATTCTACATTTAAAATGTGTGGGCTTTTCAGAAACAACCGGGCAACATAAATATAAATCCAATGTAACACGCGAAGAATGGAAGTGCGTACTCTGTAGGAAGAACAAAGAAACGCACCTAAAGCAGCCACCTACGACGCAGCCGATTATACTAGAGGCAAAATCAGACAACGAACTGAACAGCCAAAAAAATGTAGGTGAGTCCTATAATTTCAACTCTTTAAATATACTAATAGAAAACGGTCTAGAGATCATAAAAGTCAGCTTATTAGATCTTGTGTAAGAACTCTTCGACAAACAGAACGAACAAATAACAAAAAAAATCTAGCGAATATTTGGTGAAACATAATAATTTAGCAGTGATAGAAGTGTTACAAAACGGTAAAAGACATTAAAATGAGCATTAACGCACTAAATGACAGGCAACACAATTTGATGAAAGAAACATCCAAACTCGTCAAGAACTTCATTCTCTAAAACTACAATACGAACGTTTAAATCAGCAACAACATAAAGAAAATCTTGTCATAAACGGTCTTCCTGAAACTGCACCTACAGAAAACCTCAGAGAGGTGGTTTTAAAACTAGGCCATGTAATTGATATTCCCCTACAGCTTAACGACATTCATTACTCTCTCCTGTAAATCGGATTCCTAGGAAGAGCAAAAACCAAGGCTTGCCACGACCTGCACCAGTCATAATTCGTCTTATGAACAAATCCACAAGAGACAATCTCATAAAATCCAGCAGGCAGAAAAAACCAGTTGCCAAGGACTTGAACACACAACAAGAAAATACACCAATCTTCCTATCCGAATATTTAACACCATTCAACCAGAATCTGTTATACCAAGCAAGAAAGGCAAACATAGAAGAAAATTACCAATTTTTGTGGACCAGAAATGCCAAGATATTCATAAGGAAGTCACAAACTTCAAAGCCGTACAAATTAAAAGCTCAGAAGACATAGAAAGACTGCCACTGTGAAAAAAGACTCCTAATATTAGCTCAAAAAGAAGCCCACAATAAATAAAGAATGTGAACCATCAAGACAGATGCAATAACAGGATATATCGGCAATTTCACTTTGATCAGACCTTCCAGATCATTCATTTGACCTTCCATCACAGCAACCAAATCAATAATATATATAACCAGTGTTATCCTCAGATAAGCTAATTACAAAGCTTCGAGGATGCAGTTGAAACATTACATCCCAGTAGTAGTATTTATCTGACATTATTTACTTAACATTATGTAATGAATACTTGTAGTAAACAGAAAATGTGATAATAATACTTCAGTTATGTATTTAAATTTAAAAAATATATATAATATTATGTAAACTGCAACATAAGTAATATTGTTTAACTTGTGTAATTGTGAGTTATTAAGTGTAAAGTATATCTATGATTATTATTAATGGTAATAATACACGCTTTTTACTCGTGTCAATGAGAAATTCTGCAAATGATAATGATATTATGAGTAATTGTAATTTTTACTGAACCATTTGCAAGAAAAAGTTGCATTGTTGCCTAAATTTTAGAATATTATTTGCCTAAATATTATTCATGTAATTATTCGAGAGATAATAAACTATTATTATTATTATTATTAAAAATTATTATTATTATATCTATGTACATTTTAGAATTTTTAAATTCCATAATTTACAATGTAATTGTTATATGTATGCAAGACAATAAAATGTTTAAAAAAATTATTATTATTATTATTATTAAGAGAGACCTCCAAGGAGTCAGAAACTCAGTGAGGGAGGCCACATACTACACACACCAGCTTTCATACTTAATCTTGAATTCATTCACACTGTTTAAACTCACAACATCCAATGAAAATCCATTCCAATCATGCACCACCCTGTGACAAAAAAACTAGCCCTTCACACCCTTCTTGGCGGCCTTCATTCTCAGCTTCCAAGGATGCCCTCTCGTACTTTCCCCACCCTCCATAAATTGAAATCCTGTATGGCTTTTACAGAAGTTTGTAAGTCTCAATCATATCACCCCTCTTTCTCCTGTTTGCTAGTGTCAGCAGTCTACAAATTCTCAATCTGTCTTCATAATCAGTATTCCACAATCTTGATATAATTTTTAATACTCTCGTTGTACTCTCTCCAATATATCCGAATCACAACTGAAACTAGGAGACCAGACCTGTGCACAATAGTCCAAGAGGTCTTATCAAGGCCTTGTAAAGAGGAAAAAGAACATTCTTATCTTTACATGTGAAGATTCATTTCAGCATTGCAATTATCTTTTGAGTTATATTTGCAATCTTTGCCACATGGCCCGGGAACTTCAACTTCCTATCTATTAACATTCCAAGATCCCTAGCCTCATCAGTTTCTTCTAGCCTAATCCCACCAATATAATACGATATTGGATATCTAATCATGCCGAAATGAATGAATTTGCATTTACTGACATTGAACTGACACCCATTTTCCCATATCCACAATTTCAGCCTATTCAAATCGTTCTGCAACTACTGCATATCAGCAGCATTCCTGATTATGCTACCTATCTCTGCATCATCAGCAAATAGCTGTATGTCGCTTGGCAAATTCCTCCTAATATCATTAATGTACAGATTTAATAGCAGTGAACCAAGCACTCATCCCTGTGGTACACTACTTCTTACCTTAAACCTTGCCGACTCAGATCCCCCGTATACCACATTTTCATATCTCAGTCAGCCATTCTCTTATCCATCTAATAGCGTATAACCATCATCACCACCATCACACTAATACCACATGGCTTCAAACTCACTGCCACACGGAACAGATCGATATTTTATAGACTATATTGGTCTGTTTCGGTTTCATTATCCATCCAATATCCTTTTCTGCCTTCTCTTTCCAATTGGCTTATATTTTAAACCAAACCCATTTTCTCCAATTTATGCAACAGTCTGCCATGCTGTATGATGTCAAAAGCTTTAGCAAAATCCAATAGTATCATGGTGTATCCATTCCCCTTGTCTAGTTCAATGGTAACATTGTTATAGAATGTGAGCAACTTGCTAAAACATGACCTTCCCTTAGTAAACCCATGTTGTTCATTGCAAAGTAGAGATTCACTGTCAACCTATTTCTGAATACGGGCACTGACCAATTTTTCCAAAATCTTCACCACACTGAGATACTGATTGGTGGATAGTTGGATAGATCGGTCTTTGCACCACCCTTGTGCAATGAAATTACCATGCATTCCTTTCATTCTGGTAGAATCTTCCCTGTTCTGAGACTCATAATTAACAGCCTGGTCAAAGAAACAGCAGTTCAGTTGAACACTCGTTTAGCACACTTGCTAATATCTCATCAGTCCCTATTGTTGAATTCTTATTCAATTTGTGCAACAGCTCTAATACCTCGGTCTCACACACCTGCGTTTCTTCATCTAGTGAAGAGGTAACAGTGAACTCAATGTTGTGTTCAGTAGTAGCTTGATAGCTTTTAACAAAATGGGCACTCATTAACCTCTTCTACATCGGTATCCCTCACGCCATTTGGATTTAGAAGAGTTATTCTTTCATATTCATTCTTTCTTTTACTTGCAGCATATCGACAGAATTCTTGTGGGTTGTCTTTAGCAACCCACAAGTCGATATGCTGTCGATATGCTGCTTATAACGTTCATAATGCACCTCATCCTTATCCAAACGGTATTCCTTCCACATCGTCCTTTTCTTACGAATCTTTTGCTTAATAAAATTACACATTATTTGACTCCACTCTATTTATTCTTCGAACTCTTGGGACACATTCTGATATCGCATCGTTTAAGTATTGTTTAAATGCTTCCCATGCACAGTCGATATTCTTTCCATCCAGCAACCGATCCCATTCCACTGAACTCTGTATATTGCTCAGCTGGTCATAATTTCCTGCTTTGTAGTTCAGCATTTAACCTTTTCTGAATGGAACATTCATAAAATTAGTCACTTCCCAAGTGAGTACCGCATGATCACTGTGACCAACCGGAGGCAGAATAGTTACGTCTTTAACTGGAACTATCTGAAACTATCTGAAACTATTATCAAATCTTACACTCTTTGACCTCGAGTTCTTTCTGTCACATGCTTCTTGAGGAAATTGTCCAGCAACAGCTCAATACATGCATTTTCATTCTTTCCATGAGATTCTACTGCTACCCAATCAATACTGGGATAATTAACCTCTCCCATTATGATTACTCTTTTCGCGCTCATCCTTTCTATTTCGTAATGCATTTCTTCATCATTAGCAACCGTTCCACTAGGTCTGTAACAACACCCCACTATGTAATTAGTTTTGTTAGATTCCACCTCACACCAGATGGCTTCAAACTCACTGCCACATGAAATATTGTTAGTAGTATTACTACAATCATAGGTCTCCACTCTAACTGGATTCAAGTTATCCGATATCATGAGAAGCACGCTCCCCCTCCTCTCTTATTCTCTATATCCTTCCTAAAAATAGCGTACCTGAGATTGTAGGCATTAGTGATTCTGATAGCAGGTATCACTAATGCCTACATTCTTAGTCGCAACACATTGACTAAGGCAACAAACTCTACTTCTTTGTTACTGATACTCCTGGCATTCGTGTACAGACAATAATCTACCTGGTTCTTCTTTTGGATTGTCTGGTCTGCAGTCTGCCTGACACAGTTGGACAACTTGAAGATCTCTATTATTCTCTAATGCCTTACACATGTAGACATCTTTACACACATATGATGGGTGCGAACCGGACGAACACAAACCAGAAATTGTTCTCTCCTCATCAACATTTCCATGACAAAGCCCATTCCCGTCATTAACACAGTTATTTAACATTAACTCTCTTACACTCACATTCACACCATTCCTCCCTTTATAATTTAGTTTCCCTGACTCTCTGTGTTAGGTCTCATACCAGTTATTAGTTTTTCTAAACTCCTGAAACCAAACGCATTCAGGTGTAGGCCATCCCTCTTATACAAATTCAATCTTCACTCAAACTCGCTCCACACATCCAAAAACTCACATCAGTTCCTTCTACATAGCCTACGTGTCAAATCGTTTGTCATCATAGCTCTTCTTTTTAATTCATTTTTATCATAGCTTGGTAAAATACTAACGATTTTTACTTTCCCACTCTTCACTCTCGCCTCTTCCAAAAACCCTTTCATGTCCTCTCTCATACTGAACTTATCGCCAGTTAAATCGTTCGTACCTACTAAAACTACGATTTGGTTTACTTTTCCTTTCTGTTTTTGAATAGCTTGAGTTATATTTTTAATTTTCGCTCCAGGAAAAATCGATGTTATAACTCTTTCTCATCTACAGCGTGTTTTATTATAGAGTCAGCATACCAAATAACTTCTTTCTTTTTTCTAACAACGTCACTTACCTGATATCCGTTCTTTCCTGACTTACCCGTTTCCTTGCTTTGTTGTTTCTTATTTTCCTGTTCATTTTTCTTTTTCTCCCTGTGCTCATTTAAACATCCTTCAACTTTTTGCAATTCCAGCGTCGTCTCTCTGATGATCTGCTGCGACTTCGCTATTTTGGCGGTTAATTCATTTTCGTTAACCTCCTTCATGTGCACAATAATCTCGTTGGCAGGGCTAACCTTGTTCTCGCCTGCAGTGCTTTTTTTAGCATAAATTTTTTGCCCATTTTAAACGTATACGAAATATTAAAATATCTTAATAAAAATATATGATAAAATACTAAATACACTATAAAACACTAAACTCTACACTAGTATACTACAAAGGACTACGTTTTCTAAGGGAAACACAATAAAAACAGACAAAAATCACCAATTTTACAGGAGCACTAAATTCGCTGACCGCCTACAGTGCGTACAACATAATTAGCTCTTCCTAGGGAATTAAAGGCGAAGTCGGTGAATCAATACACTGATGATTACATCCTATATAATTCGTTCCATGAATGCTCGATGAATTCAAACTGATATTTCGAATACACAAACAAATGAAAACGGTACACTCATTTATTTAGAACTATTTCTTCGTGGATAGTCTGGTATATTATGGTTCGGTATGTTATCCATCTGGAAGATTTTAACGCCATTCCACCACAAAATGTTGTAATCCGAAGCAAAGTAGTTCTCTATGGTGAAAGGGTAGATAATCGAGATCCTGCTCAATTACAGTACATTCAAGCCATTGCAGACTATATTGAATAGCACTGTTGTAGGACAAAATCGTATGATACCTACATACAATCACAAGCATCCCTACTACGGTAGTGTTATTCGAAAAATATACGATGGAAAGTGTAAAATCCATCTACTTGACATCAGGTCCGCAATGATCACACATGAATAAACAAAAACAAATGCATCCGGTTTGGAATAGAATAGATATGTGCTGCTTCAATCAGATGGTAAATTCCTGAATTCAGAAATTAAAGTGTATTCTAGGAAAAGAAGTTGTGAACCATTCCACTATCTCTAGTGAGAGCTAGATATGGTACGTTTTTTAAATTCTTGCTGCTATTTTCACCTCTCGGTTTTTGATTATCAGTCACCGTAACACTTTTCTAGTCTTTTCAGTATTGAAGTTCCTGGTCTCAATGTTCTTTTACACACTGTACGCGCTAATAATGATGAAATTGTATTTTTTTCTGTACAATATCTTTGGAAATTGTACTTTTTCTCTTTCCTATACATCTTACAGGATATTTTGCACACTACATTCAAATACAGGGCCGACGAAAGCGGGCATGGAGAGTATGTGGGCGCCGCTACGATGGAGGGGCCGCCTCCAGGGAACGGTTCATAAGTTAATTTTAAGAAATAAAATTTTCATCATAAAAACAAAAAAATTCATAGAATGATAAATATTAAAATAAATAAGGCCTGATATACCGAATAAAAATTTTAAAAAAAAGTATATTTCCGCCTCTTTGATCAGCCGGCTGTTTACAATTTTGCAGCGAGAACAGGCTAAATGCTTTCCTGCAGAATGTTGTGTCTACTGCAATCTATCTAAAGTGAAACAGTGAACGGTTTTTATGCGCAGAAACGAATTTTCGTACAAAACATTTGTTGCTAGTTAACCAGTCATATGGTACGCATCTCAGTAGGCTACTGACAGTAGCGCAGTGCCGACTATTATTTCGTCTCTGTGTCGTGTTGTGTAATAATTTCTTGGAGGTATAAAATAGAAATGGAATCATAAATTAAAAAAAGTTATTCGGTGCACAAAATCATAAGCGTTATGCTGCGAAAGAATCAGATATTAAGAAACAAACTGGGGCTTTTAATAATTTTGTTAAAATATTAAAATATTCTGATGCAGATTGTAGCCAACTCGATACATCAGAAATCAGAGTTGAAGAACCGTGCACATCATCCAGGTTTCATGAAAGTACTATTGCAACTATTGAACAAGATAATTGAACATGATTTAAGTGAAAAATAGTTAGGATTTAGTCAACTACAACAAGATTTAGTTGTAGTTGACCACGAAACTAACACATTGTTAGTGTCTGTAAATTTAGAAGATCCACGTGAATGGGGAAAAATTGATGAAAAATTACGAGTCGTTTTAATTGAAATGGGGCCTGTTCAAAATAAAAATATAATATATCCCAGAGATACATATGGTCGTAAATTTGGCGACACGTATTATAATAGAAAAATGGAAAACGGGAGCTCGTGCCAAGAACATGGCTCATTTATTCCGAAACTTTAAATTCTGTTTTTTGCTTTTGTTGCAAACTTGTCGCACCTACTGAATCAACTGAATCACCTACTGAGTCTTGTAGAAGGTTATAACGATTGGAGAAATGTTAAGTACAACTTTATATAGACATGAGACTAGTTTACCTCACATGAAAAATTTCTTAAAATGGAAGGAACTTGATAAAAATTAAAAAAAAAAAAAACTACTATTGATTTCCAGACTCAAAGCATGTATGAAATGGAAAACAAACAATAGTCAAGTGTTTTAGAACGCTTGATTGAAATTATAAAATTCCTTGGTAGTCAAAATTTAGCTTTTTGCGGATCATCTGATAAATTATATGAAAGGAATCACGGCAATTTTTTAAAATTAGTCGAACTGTTTGCTATGTTTGAACCCGTTATGGAACATCATGTTGAAAGGGCCCTGCAACGAAACAATAGGGTACACTATTTGAGTAAAGACAGTCAAAATGAAATATTGGAAACTTTAAGTAACGCAATCAGGGATACAATTTTATTATCAATTCGAAAATCTAAATATTATTCCATAATTTTAGACTGCACACCTGATGCAAGTAAAACAGAACAAATGACCATTATTATTCGCTTTGTTTCCTGTGATAATGGAATTGTCAAGATCAGGGAAAACGTTTTAGTTTTTGCAGATATATCAGATTCCACAGGACGTGATTTATACGCAACAATAATGGAACATTCCCATTGAAGACATGCGAGGTCTTCAATGGGAATGGGGCATGACAATGGGGCAAATATGAAAGGGAGAAAATATTGGTTCCAAAATTTACTTTTGAACAAACATCCTCGAGCTTTTTACGAGCCATGTGCTGCTCCTACTCTAAATTTAATCATTAACGATGCAGCCAAATTGAATGCAGATACAATTAGTTTCTTTGCAATTATTCAAGAAATATGCAATTTCTTTTCATTCTCTTACAAACGTTGGGCAATCCTTTTAAAGTTCGTAAAAAAATTAACATTGAAACAGCCATCAGAAACGCGATGGGAAAGTAAAATTAATGCAATCCGCCCTCTATGATATCAGTTAGGAGAACTTTATGATGCACTTTTTGAAATTTAAATAATGAAAAGTTTAATAAAGAAACCCAGCATGAAGCACAAACATTATGTGCTAAAATAAAGGACTACAAATTTATTTGCTCTCTTATAACTTGGCATGATTTACTTAACAGAATAAACCCTGTGAGTAAAATGCTTCAAGACAAAAATATGAACATTACACTTGCTTTAGGATCAATTGAAAACTTAAAAATATTCTTACAAGAGTATCGATCAGATACAAATTTTAAAGAAGTTCTAAAAACGGCAAAATAACTGAGTGAAGAAGTGGAAGGAGAACAAGAATTTAAAACTGGTACGGAAGTTCGACGACGAAAGAAGACACGACAATTGGACTACGAGCATCATGACGAAACGCCACAATCGCCAGAAGATAAATTTAGAGTGAATGTGTTTTATACACTTCTAGACGTTGCAATGTGTTAGTTAATAGAACGTTTTGAACAATTAAAAACATATTATGATAATTTTAATTTCTTGTATAGATTACTACAAATTAATAACGAAGATTTATGAAAAAATTGTGACAATTTAGAGATTCTCTTGAAGGACTGCGACAATAAAGACGTGAATGCAATAGAACTATATGACGAGTTATGTGCTTTCCGGGATATTTTTCGGAAGGATAATTTAAATATTGAAAAGCCCTTTCGATATTCTTAATTTTATTGTGTCCAATAATTTATCTTTCCCTAACTTTTCAATTGCTTTAAGAATACTATTAACCTTAACTGTTAGTGTAGCGAGAGGTGAACGTTCCTTTTCCAAGTTGAAAATTGATTAAAACTAACTTAAGAACAAGTATGTCACAAAAAAGCTTGTTAGTTTGGCGTTATTTTGCTATTATTTTGTTATTTTGTTAGTTTGGCTATTGAAAATGATATATGTGCGGAATTAGACGTTAAGATCATTATTTCTAATTTTGTGAATATGAAATCAAAAACATTAAAATTTTAATAAAAAAATTTCAAGTATATTTATGTAATTTAATTTATTTTCTGTTATTCTGTAAAGATGCTATTTTTTGAATACTTATATTAAATGTTCTAATTATTTCTGAATTCTTTTCTTATTTTCTCATCTATCTTGAGTTACTTTTATTTTCCTAAAAGATAGTTCCACTTATAAAAATGATTAAAAAATTTTTACTAGTTAGTAAGAATTTCATACAAGAATTTTTTTTAATTTTAATTAAAATTAAAATGAATTTTAATTAAAATTCATTTTAATTTTATTAGCGATTCGGGTCGGTGAGAAGACTATAATCCCTGTATCATTATATTCAACGATTAAAGTGAAGTGGCTTTATCAAAATTTGTTTTAACTTTCTGAGAATTTTTTGAATATTTTTGAAGGTTTTTAACGAATATCCTGCCTAGTCAACACTCCGGTTCGTGACATTTAGCGAACCAACGTGTGGCTATTCTGTCAAAATTTATTTAATAAATTTCAAATAATTTACATTTTTATTATCGTAAAAGAACCACACGCTCCCAGATCGTTACAGGGGCGCTTAGATATAAATTGCATGCGGGCGACAAAGACCCTAGCGGCTCTGTTCAAATATATTAATGTTTTTGAATTGATTAAAAAAAATTAGACAAAAATACTCGTTTGACTCGGAAGCGATTCTAATGTGCTTATTGTTGGCTACACCTGATGGATAGTAGTAGCAAGTTTTAAGAAAGAGTACATTGTTCCCACAATGATGATTGGTTGATGTACGTCATGATATACAGAGCCAGCGCTCGAAATTCTCAACCAAAATATTTGTCTCTGGCCCCCTTTGTTAAATAAAATTCGTATTAGCTCATGCGAATTTTTATCTATGGTTTATTTGTTATCTTAGTTTATTATTTATTTTTTCTAGCCTCTCGACAACGAGTTGTCGAGAGGCTCGAAAAAATTCATTGCATTGAAGAAAAAATTGCATTGATGGAATAATTTACAGAAAAGCATAATTCGATTGGCATCAGCACAACAGTTTCAGTTTTCTATGATTGCCGTTCTATAAGAGAATGATTCGATTATAATGCTGTAGTAAACCTGGATCCCAATCCCATCAAATACATTTGCAACATCCTAAGCAGAGAATCCAATCCCGATCTAAACAACACTATTTTGTAAATGAAAACTAGTTGCTGATTTAATGGATTAGTGATGAGTGTACTAGTTGAAATTTGGCCACGAATAGAGTGTTTTTCGAATAATTATTTATTTTCTCGTAAATTTAATCAGTTCTTATCCAATGACATCAGGCAAAGAATATTATGAAACACTTAAATTTCAGAAAAAAAATTGATTTCTACCTGTTCCATATCATATGATGTGAGGATAATAATGTGAGAAATATATTTTAACAATCCTGTTCTCGATCCCATCAGGCACATGTGGCAGCAAATCCAATGCAGACACAAACAGCCATATTTTTGAATAAACTATCAGCCACTTATAGACTCATCAGGTACTGGTTAAGAGTAAACTGTACTGACAACATATAATAACAAAGATGATGATACAGTCATCTAACTGTTCATGTACTGCATTGAATCTGTTATCAGGTTATGTAATTATGACTCAATTATATTTGAGATAATGTGACAAAATTATCCGGAATAATTATCTAATTAGAAAAAACGCATGCATCTTAGATAGGGCTGTCAAGTACTAAAAGGTATTTTAAGGTTTTAATCTCTATCTGCTCATTGTGCATTAATGGATGCCGTATGTTCACTCAGATGTTATGTGATGTGCCTCACTACTCCTCGCCATATGGTCCTGTTGTGTGCTTTTCTGGAGGCTTCAACTCTCTGAAGATCAGTCACTCTAGAAACACTATCCATCAGTTTCATTGACGGTCTACTCCTTCCTCTTTTTCCATGAAGTTTTGAGAAGTCCTCCTTCCATCCTTTCATTGTGTCCAAAGTATTTCAACTTTCTTCTGTCAATATCCTTAAGGAGCCTTAAAGCTCTACTGAACTTTTCTAACACCCATTCATTTGTCCGCCTTTCGGTATATAACATCCTCAACAGCGTTCTGTAACACCATATCTCAAAAGTAGCTATCCTTTTCTTATCTCAGTTCTTTAGGTTCCAAGTCATATCATGTCGCTGTAGGAAACATAGCTGCATCCAAAATCCTCAACTTTGTTCCCGTAGAGATAGATCCATCCTTCCATATTTTAGATAAGTCTTTGAGTGTTGTTTTAGCCATTCCTAATCTTCTTCTGACGTGTTCTTGACAACAATTCTTTACATTAATAATGGAGCCAAGGTACTCGACTTGCTAACTTCCTCACTTCTTTCTCCATTAATGTACGCTTGTTTCTCTGCAGCTTCCCTATCTATATTTCCTTTGAAAACTATAAACTTTGTCTTGCTAGGACTGAGTTGACGTTCTCTGTTCTTATTGATCTCGTTAACTTTGTCAAGAAATTGTCCTAGTTCTTCCTTGTCATTACAAAGGAGTGTTGTATCATCAGCATACCACAGATTACTGATCAATCTACCATCTGTCCTAATTCTTTGCTTGAGTTCATTCACTACTACACTCGTGATATCCTCAGCATAGATAGTAAACAAGTGAAGAGAAAGTAGTATCCTTGTCTAACTCCCTTCCAACCTGAAGCCAGTCTGTTAATCCAGTACCTGTTCTTACCGTTACTTCTTGCTCACTATACAAGTTAGGTATCAATCCGATAGTGTGTTGAGAAAAACCCATTCTTTTCATTATCTCCTACTATTCCGCATTCTGAACACAGTCATTAACTTTGGAATATTCTGTGGAACAGATTACCATAGAGAGTCTAAGTGCGTTATACTTTTTTATGATCAGTCTAAAGCAAAGGATCTTATCTCTGGTACCCTTACCTTTTCTAAAACCTTGTTCCTCAGGCATCTCTGCCTCAACTTTGGTCTCGATCCTATTTAGAATTATCTTTAATAAAATCTTGCTTGCTTGAAATCCTTCATTCTTCCTTATTATGTAATGGTGTGAAAACCGATTTCTTCCAGTCTCCAGGTCATGATCTGTTTCCCATATTCTTTCAATCAAACTACAAAACATTCTTATCCCTCCAGACTCAGTAGCCTTTAACTCTGATGGGATTCCATCTGCGCCTGGTGCGTTATTGCTATTAAGCTGTTTAACTGCTCTCCTTTCAACTTCATGCCTAAGTGGAGGAGGTTCCAAATCGAACCTCCTCGGCGTATTCTTTCCATTTTGATTTCCAGTTTGATTTCCATTTTTTTCTGTTAGTACCGCTCCATTCCTGTCTCGGATGCATTCAATTTGGTCTTAAATTTATGCATTAATTCAAGGCATAAACGAAACTTTGTGGATCCTCATCTGGAACTCTATCTCTTCACATTTATTAGTATAAAGCTTTTCTTTCGCCTGCCTGATGACTCTTCTGACTTCACTATGTAATCTTTTATATTCTTCAGTCCCTGTGTCTCTTTTGTTTCTCCAACCGCTTACTTTCGATCTTTTATCATAATTATTCCAAAGAAAGTTGATTTACCTATAGTAGATTAGTGTACCTTCCCATACCTTACCGCCGGTGGGGTATGGGTTAGATAATCCAGATAAACTACCACAATTTACACATTGGTAGGATGAGCTTTAAGTCTACTACAAAGTATCGTGTTATTAACGGGATTATAACAAGGGCCCTTGTCTGAACTGTCTTTAGTACCACATCTACTCCATGACGCTTTGAGTCACGTCCTGAATAAACAACTAGCTTACCATCCAGTCTTTTGACGTGACGTGACTTTATCCATTTCATCTGGTCTGTAATTCCCATGATGTAAATTTCATACCTCTCTATCTCTTTACAAACAATATGAAGACTGCCCATCTGTAATCCTCACACATTCCACGTGCATATGTAAAATTCCCCTCTAAGATTAATCATATACCTTCCTCATGCTTCGTTCAGAATATCACTGACTTTTGTTGAAAACTGTAATGTACTTCTCGAATAGGACACTCTGCCTCAGCCTGAACGCGACTTTAATTATTCTGCGTGACAACCGATGCAGCATAAGATATACGTATTATAAGGCCCAACCGCGTTAGCATTTTGGAGTGAAATCACTGCAAGAAGGAAAGCAAGTAGGGGAGGGTCCAGTCTACGGATAATCATCAGGTACCTTTGGTTTGTCACTCCCGTACTAACTAAAGTGAGCCCTTGAGGGATTACATTTTGAACACTTTTTTCTTTTCACTCTGTTGATATGAAAGAAAGAGACATTATTAAATATAGCAAATAAGGAAAGAAATGTTTATTATTAATTCAAAAGTAAAGTGGCCAGTTTTACTGGTTACACATTAATACCCATACCGCCACTGATTACAAACCTTTATGCACGTAAATGTCACTTACCCAGCGCATATGCAAAATACTTGATCACGTGTGTCACCACGTGTTCTAGGCAACTATTTCAGAATGCTGTTGGTCAGTAATCGTCAATAGTATTGATAGCAATGGGAAAAACAAAGGATCTTTCGGAGTTCGATAAAGAGCTTATTCTGGGTGCTCGTCTGACTGGAACCGTGATTTCGAAGATAGCAAAGCTGGCTAGTTTCTCAAAACGTGAGATATCTACGGTGTTTAATCAGCTGAAAAAAGTCCACATTGCTTCTCTTAAGAGGCGTAACTGTGGTCCTAAGACAGTTTATCAGGAACAGTATCGTCGCCGTTTGAGAATACTTGTTGGGAGAAACAAAACTTCATTTGTAGCAATTGATCGAAGTATTTAAGGAAGGTTATTCCTGACTTATTTCACCGAGGTATACGCTGGGAATTGAAGAGGATCGGTATTGACAGTCGCATGCCTATACGTAATATAAACGTTTCTAATTCAGTGGCTGGTATGTGTATTAAGTGCATAAATTGTGTGTGTGTGTGTGTGTGTGTGTGTGTGTGTGTGTGTGTGTGTGTGTGTGTGTGTGTGTGTGTGTGTGTGTGTGTGTGTGTGTGTGTGTGTGTGTGTGTGTGTGTGTGTGTGTGTGTGTGTGTGTGTGTGTGTGTGTGTGTGTGTGTGTGTGTGTGTGTGTGTGTGTGTGTGTGTGTGTGTGTGTGTGTGTGTGTGTGTGTGTGTGTGTGTGTGTGTGTGTGTGTGTGTTTGCCTAGTTGATACCCGGGTTTCCATCTTGTGAGTTGTTCGAAGTCAAACGTGGAAGTGGATCGTGGATGTTTGTTTCTTGTCGTTTTTGCTTTTGCTACTGGAATGGACGTTTCCGGAATCATCAAAATGCCGGAGAAAGCAGCTAACAGATATGATGTAATATACTCCTGAAGAATTAGTTTGCTTCTGAGGTAACTATCTACGACTAAACCTAACTAAACGAAACTAAACAACGATGGTCGAGAGGGCATTGTGACAGTCCTTTCCTCTTCTGATGGAAAGGACTGTCACAATGCTACATGGAAGGCTACACCATAATGAGATTCGTCTGATGGAAAGCCCTGGGATTTAATCTCATCTTGGACGTTGAATACTTTTATAATCTTTTCAAATGAAGGCGAGTGAAGTAAGTCCCGCACAGATGTAAAAGAGATTTCCTTTCTGAGATGCTTTTTATCCCATAGTAATAATTAAACCGCTTGGAGAAGACATACGGTTAACAAGCAACTGTCCTCACTTGTTTAATTGCTTCGGTCACAATTACACTTCTAACCAACGCACACCAAGTATAGAAAATGGCTGATATTTTCAAGCATATTTATTATTTATTTTATAATAAAATGAGATACTAATCAAGAGAAATTTGATCAAAATTACAAGCTTTATGGAATAAAGTATACAGGATAATCAAAACAAGGTAAAAGGTAAAAGAGATGCATCAAAAATCAAAGAAATTAGCAGATATATTAAAACTAATAAAGAGTCTTCGTAACTCGTTCTGTTCGTGGAAGCCCTTTAGTTAAAATTACATGAGTTTGAATCTTGTCTAGGACACGAAGAACCTTCATCATAACTTTTAATTTGAAGGTGAGTTGACGAATCTCATTATGGTGTAGCCTTCCAGGAAACTCGTTTTTTCTATTAATCCCGCAACCAGGCAAACTGGCCAAGACAACATACTAAATAGAAATTTACTCACAAAAGTATATAGTTTGTCATAAAATATAAATCTTATAAAAGTATAGTTGCAAAAGTCATCCGGACACGACGTTGTCCTTAAAAACATGGAAGTACCACGGATTGTTGTTGTAGTTGTTAACTTTTCTAAAGCTTTCAAGAATAGCCGTAGAGCACGCAATTCTATTAAAAAAACTAGAAATTGTAATCATAAGAAGAATACTCCACGACTGGTTAGAAGATTTGCTGAAAAACAGAACCCACATTGCAAAACTATACACGGGCACATCTATCGTAATGCATGTGACACGTTACTCATATCTCAACAAAAAGACCAATCAACAGGCTTAACAGCATTTACAGACTTCAACATAGTCACTGAATGGCTCATACATAATTCTATTGTAATAAACAATAAATCTCAACTCATCATATTTAGAAACCTTCGGATAGCTATAGATCTCTCACACATATCACTGAAATGTCACACCCCACATTATCCAAAGAAAGCTGTCTTTGCCCTACAATCCAGAAGTTACAAACATCAAATACTTAGGCCTGCACTATGATTATATGCGGTAGAACACACATTAAATATGTACACAAAACGCTAGCATATTATTGTATAAAATGCACTACTTACAAGACATATTACCCCCAAATACTAGAAATGTCATCTACAAATCGCTAGGTGTGTCTGTACTAAATTATGGAATATCTTGATATGGCTCTGCATCGCAATAATTAATGAATAAACTAAATTCATTGCAAAGAGACTGATGGCAACAACAGTCCAAGAGTACCTAAATAGTACTGTACTCCTCTTTTCCATCCATCAACACATACCAACAGTTGACAGCTAACTATAAAAATTCTTAGACATTACACTATCATGGTAAAATACTGTGTTTCCAGAAACTATCAAAAAACAGTAACAATTCCACATAATATCAGACCTCAGCATATAACACACCTTACAAGTAACTGTAATAATGCATATGGAAAAGCAACCCTTCAGTTATACCAGACTTATTAAACGCGCTTCCGTACAACTTAAAGAAGTAAACTTCATATGCTGCTCTAAATGGAGCTTTGTGCGCCTTATACTCAACGCTCAACAATAACAATGCCTGATATAACGTAGCCAAATGCAAAAACTATTAGTACTCTAATATGGCACTAAAATATATAAAATAGATCGACTTCGAAAGATGTGAACAAAATTATAAAGATACTGCATAAATATTGTACTCACTACTACTAATATTATAATGACGTATATTTTTTAAAAAATGAACGTCCTCAGCTTCGTGTGGAAAAAATGCATCAGAATGGAATAATTACCTTAATTGTACTTAGAAGTACATGTGTATTTAAAAGTACTCATATTAGTACTTTGTATACATATTAATAACAATTAATAATAGTTTTATGAATATAAACTGAAGAGTATCTAATATAAAAATAATTGCTATTCTAATTATGTACTTTAATGGCACCTAAAACATCTTCATAAAATTCAAATATTGGCTTCGAAAGATGTGAACAAAATAAAAGTTAAACATACTCCTAATGTTATTGTACCTACTATATGCGAATGCATATGTAATGTATACGTATATGAAACGTATAGGTATATGCTGTAAATGTGTATGGATATATATGTAATTGTATGCACAATCGTGCTCATGATATGTAAATACTACGAATACATTTTTAGTTATATGTTTAGTTTAGTTAGCATGTATATACGAACAATAAAAATGCTTTTAAAATTATTATTATTATTATTATTATTAGTATTATTATTATTATTATTATTATTATTATATTGCAAATAATAAAAACTAAAAAATTCAATTGAGCTAGTCATTTAGCCATAACGAACGGCGATAGATAGGCAAAAATAACAACATAGTGGATGCTACTTAAGTTCAGAATGTCATGTAGAAGATAATATGAGTAGATGAAATGCATTCGTTTCTATAAAATGGTTTCAAAAAGGAAAAATCGCGATAACTCGGAGGGAAAAAAAAAAACAAAAAAAAACATGAAAGTCGTGTACATTATGTAAAAAGTGACGCTGAGTCCGATCATTGTATACAAATGAGTGGTGACCAACATCAGCGATACATGCAAATAAGCTACGGCATAAAAGCGAACGTTTTGGAGTAGTGTTTCCATCTCGAGTCTGGAGTGAGAAGAAGGCATTAATTAATAGCAAAAGGCTCGGATATGGCTGCAAGACATAATTAAATCGATCAATTCAGGTGAATAATCAATTCACAAACAACATCCTGGAGATACAGCGAAGGAAGGACACGATCTACAACCGCAGTGGACCTCTATCTCAGATTATCTGCTTGCCAAAACAGGAGTGCTACTTCTCGCATCTGCTTCCACTGTGCACAGAAGGCTTTTCGAAGGTAGTCAGTATGTTCGGCAACCGATAGTATGCAAGTCCCTATCCTCACGCCACAGAAGAGATCGTTTCAAATGAACCAGGCTCCTCATCAAGACTAATGGGGTCGGTATTGTTTGGACACGAGTCTCGATACTAGGTGCGGATCTGGCGAGAACTAGGGACATGTTTCTCTCTTAATATCGATGACAGTGACACATATGGTGGAGGTAGTGTAATAGTTTGGGAGGCATCGCGTTGAGTAGACGTACCGACCTGTATGTGTGGAACTATGAATGATGCAACTTAAAGATACGAGCCCTAGATCTTTATGTTCATCCATATGTGGATGCAATAGGGAATGCATTTTTCCTACAAGACGATCATGCTTATCTTCATCGAGCCACATTCGTGGACCGATATCTTCAAGAAGAAGAAACTATCGTGCGTATGGAATGGCCGACCAGGGTTCCTTTTTACTGTAAACTCCCTTTCTTGAAGCCTCAAGGGACTTAAGAGAGCTTTGGAGAAGCAATGGTTGTTATTAGTAACTGAGCTCCTGGACACGGTTATAAACAGAATGAAATATCGTTGTGAGCGCTGTAAAATATAAAGTTACAGAACGGTATAGACTGAAATGTAAATCATTTGAGTAGAACTTAGTTAACAGTGAGCATAAAATGTTTGAAACAATGGCGATTATGATTATAATGTGTCAAGAGGCAGCTGTTAATTTTTACGATCTTTGTCAGATTTTTCCTATTAAAATGCAATTTATTATGTGACTGCCACTCACGAAAGGCTTATATAAACCTATAGTACATTCGTACCATGGATAGGCTAAGAATCTTTTTTAGTTCATTTTGATTAGTTTTTATATTAGTTTTACATTACTTTTAATTTACTTTTATCAATAGTACCTAAATATGAATGAATTACCAATGCTATGACTCTCAAAAATCATATCATTCAGGAAAAATCATGCTTATATCAGAAAGATTGGACACCTTATCATTAATATTTTCTAACTTCAATTAAAATAGAGCGGCAGTAATTAATTTAGTTATTTTAAGATATGCCTGGTGTCCTTCCATGAAGAAATGATTTAAAAGAACTCTCTGACATTGGATTGCTTAGGTATTGAATGAGAGTTCTTGCCCTCTTTATGTTTCTGCCTGATCTCTAATCACAACTAACCAGGCCAGTGAAACCTTCAGCGACTATATGGACACCTGGGCAGAACTCGTGTCTTAAGCAGTGCATACAAATGCAACTCCGGTGCTGAGGATTGTATTCTCGTAAACCCTTTGGTCAATTTTCGATTTGAAAGTTTCTATTTTTCTTCAGCTCTGAAATGAAAGTATGAAATGAAAGTATGGATCTTTAATATCCTCTATCAATGGTGCTTTCAACTTTACTTGACACATTTAATATTGTATTCTGCAGTCAAATGAAAAATATGTTTGAATACCTATGATGTGCATATGTAATTAATGAGTGCTACTAGTTGACTGTGGATTATATCCGAAATTATGGATAAATATTTTCGAATTCCTATAGGTGGTAGCCGAATTCCATCGTTCAGTGTAGGATCAGTATCCTACGTATTAGAGGCCTAAATGGCTTGAAACGCACTGTGCTTCATCCCTGAAGTATGTTGTCATATTAAACCTCGTAAACATCAACA
Source organism: Typopeltis vanoorti (assembly GCF_054136105.1). NCBI lineage: Eukaryota > Metazoa > Arthropoda > Arachnida > Uropygi > Thelyphonidae > Typopeltis > Typopeltis vanoorti. Next base: position 79,754,232 of record NC_143573.1, on the reverse strand, counting down.
GTTATTCACATGTCGGAAAATACTGAACCTGAAAAACAAGGATGTCACACGTAATATTTTATCGGAAAAATTAAAGATTTTGCAGGTTAATTTGATAAAATAAATTGTCCAATACATATTACTTGCATGTGATATTAATTTTGATGTTGCATTAACAGCAGTCTATATAAATGCCATTTTCATTTCTCTGGAGGCCTTCAAAGAATGAATTTATCTCTAAACATATAAAAATGGTCATCCTGGTTAGAGAAATACAGGTAAACAACAGGCTCTCTTTATTTCGCTGTTTTTTTTTTCCAGTTTAATTGTCTATGTATGTTTGTCTGTGAGGTATATGTGTCAAAAGTTGCTTCACTGATGAAAAAATAGTTTAATCGGATTCTAAAAATAAAAATCATTTATTGTACTTTGCAGAGATATTTTAACTCTCTCTCTCTCTCTCTCTCTCTCTCTCTCTCTCTCTCTGTATGTATGTGTGTGTGTGTTGCAGCATAGTTCACAAAGCTTTCGCGAGAGAGCCTCCCTTGGCGATCGATTCCTCACCTACGAGTGTCACGTGGTCTATAGCCTTAGTTACGCTGCTTTCCTGTACTTTGCTTCAGCGCCTGGAGACAACTTCGTTTTTTTTTATTTATTTTTTAACTATACTGAAATTTTGAACACGTTTTTAATTACCTTCAGAAATATTACTTTTACAGGCAAATATGTGTTATATTAAATAATAACAGCAAATAGCCACTAAAGTGCACCAATTTTTGATTCTCTCTCTTTTAAAATTTAGTTATTACCTGTTTTAATTGCTTCGAATATAAAAGAAGTATTGCTTTTGGTGAACATCGATCACATTCTGCACTAGCTAGATATTGCACGAATCACAATTCATAGGAAGCCAATTTCTCACGTAAGCTGTCCAATATCAATTTTGATCTTTGGATATCATTGGATAAGAATTGGTGCCGCACAAACACGAAGAGAAATCTACCATTCAATATGGAATGCAATGACTGACTTATGCTTCGCTTCGCACTGCGCATCATATTTTTCTAGCGAAGACACCACAAATGCATATTTGTGATTCATCTACAAGAAGAGTATACTTGGCGCAAGCAATTTAAATTTGAGGACCTATTCCTTATTATTTTGAAATCTAGTCGTATTTTGCTCCCACCCATCTGTAATTTTAATGCAATCTGAACAGTATTGACTATACAAGGTCTTTTGTTAAACTGACTACTGAAGGATTTTAAATATATATATATTTCCAACGACCTGTTTACTGAAATAGATAACTGGTTTAGTATTGTATAAAGGCAATTTGATCCTGTGGAGCATCATATTCTATTTTGAATGACGTGTATTCTTAGACTAAATACCCGTTATGTCTCAACCAATATCATCTAGTGTAGCAACTCGTGGCAGTAAAAGGTAGTCAGGATGATTTACGATCTACCTCTAAGGAAGTGATATGAAATCATTGGGCTCTTCATATGTTTATTAAGAAGTCTATATGTTTATTAAGAGAACAAATACGTGTCGTACTTATAATAAGACATCGAAAAATCATCTAAACCTAGCCAATTCGGCATCTTGTACAAATAACTTTCTTAGACCAAATTTCGTTTTTCCGCGTATAGGCAGAAGTGCTGAAGACGAAGCACAGGTGGTGTCATCGGACAAAAGGCCAATAAGCCAGAAACCAACACTGCCAAATGACTAAATAACCATATAGCAGGATAGTTCAGTTGCTGATAACTACAGGGTAAATAATGCCAATGTGATTGATTAATACAAGTCAGATATCATCTTTGCTTTTGATTAAACATTACTAATATTATAGGTGTAAATATTTTTATTATATACGTAAATATTTACATTTTTAAATATTTAAATATATATACATATTGAATATTGAAAAATATGTGAAATTTACTATATTAAAAATAACAATGAGATACCTTAAACGGCAGTAGTTCATCTTTTTAGCAGTACGGAATTCTCCTCATAAGACTGTTTATATTGATTCTGTGTAGAAGCACAGAAGTACGTGTCTTCTAGCTTTCCTATTAAAAAAACCTTAGTTAAATAAGGACTATAATATTTGAATCTTAAAAGAAAACGAGATATCCATCATTTACAATAAGCCCGAAAAATATTTTTTTTTCCCTTCAAATTACTTGTCAGTAATATAAATGAGAGGGAATTATCTCTGAGAAGGAATTATCAGACCTCTCAGAATTTGGTAAAAAAGCGAAACCTCGTACTAGAAACATCGCTAATAATAGGGAAATAATTCGTGTTTGGTATACCGAACTCCGGGATTCTTCTTCTTACTGCAACATTTACTGTTTTTTTTCGTTCTATGTGATTCCCACCGAAAGGTTTTAAATCTATAGCATGTCACTACCGTGGATGGATTAAGATTTCTTTTTCTTAATTATGTCTATTTGTACTTTTTTTTTATTTTTACATAATCCGAAATCCTGTTCCAGAAACCAGACCTGGATCTTTCCAAGCCACATCAGGCTTCTAATAAACGGGTTCACAGGGAGCGTTGCAATTCATCTAACTCCTTGACACAATCACTTTAAGTATCGGTGCCCAAGTTGGGATTCGAACCTGTACCTCTTGGGTGGAGAGTGGAAACGCTAACTGCTCTGCCAGCCAGGCCAGCGAAGATACCTCTAATCCGAAGAAGCCTCCGTGGTGCAGTCGAGAGGAAGTCGAGATACGTTTACTTCGCTTAGAAAGATAAATATTTGGTGATAGTGCGCTCTAAGACGAAGGGACCCTTTATAAAGATTTATTAACTAAAGGTGGATTAGCCAATCTCATAAGGGACGGAAGGTCTGTCCTTCCGAAAACGGGGTCTTTCATCGTACATGCTATGCAAACCGCTTGAAAAAAGGCGGAATTAAAAAAATTGACACATTCACCTTGCATGTTTTAAACCAAAACACTATTCAGTCCAACTCAATTTGAAGTACATCAGATAACTTCAAATATGGTAAATGCAGAAGATGTAATCTGAAGTTTCATGTTGTCCGCAAACGTTTTACTTATTAGGCTTAACTTTTCCTTCATTTTCCTTCAATTTATGGATGATAGGTTTTACTCATCATCCATAAATTAAATCACGTTTGCGGGCAGGGGACTAGAAATGTAAATTCTTGTGACTGAGAAAGGGCGGAGAGCAATAACACGAAATCCTTTCGAATGCCCTGTTAGGTTTCCCTTTTAATAAGAAAAATCCAAATAAAAGGAAGTGGAGTTCAAATTTCAGACGGATGGTGATCCACATTTTTGTATTTTCAAATTATGGAAACAGCCTTAACATTCTTTAAAGGCGATTTAATACTCTTTAATTCGTATAAACATTAATTTTCTTTAAAAATGCTAAAAACGAGATATCAGAGTAGAACAGAATTATTGATTTATGTTACGATTTCAGAGTGCTTCTATTAGTATTATTCATTTTAAGTATTAAAGTTAAAAGAACCAAACTAAATCTATTTGGTAAAAATGCAGTAGCAGGATTTTTAATGCCAAGAATAAAGTGATAACGATATATATACTGTACATATGTTAAAGATACCAAGAAATTTACTAAGGTAGCTTTTTAAACCTTTTTCCCAAGTAAGCAAACAGACAAGTCAAGTTTGCGGCTGCAAGTAGTGTAACACTCGGCAACTCGTGGTAAAGGTGGAGTAAGCTCCGTTCACTTTCCTCAGAATTTTCCCCTAATGTAAAGTACATTTCCTTTCGGAGATGTATGATGCTATGCATTACGGTAATGTCACTACCCAGACCGGTTTCGACCTTTATTGAGGTCTCAGTGGGATCCAGACCTTAAAAATGCCAAGGGTACTAATACAGAGGTACTAATACAGAGCTTATAAATTTTACCTAAACAAGTTGCCACAAGGTGCTTTGACCTCATTAAATAAAAATCTCAGGATGAGAGTAAGATGTAGAAAGTTTTTTTTACCTTTGGTATCTTTAACATAATATATACCCAAGGTAAAAAACTTTCTACATATATATATATATATATATATATATATGTTTTAAACCGAAACACTATTCAGTCCAACTCAAGTTATCTGATGTACTTCAAATAAATATGGTAAATGCATATGTTTTATATGTTTTAATAAAAAAAATTTCTCTCTCTCTCTCTCTCTCTCTCTCTCTCTCTCTCTCTATATATATATATATATATATATATATATATATATATATATATATATATATATATATATATATATATATATATATATATATATATATATATATATATATATACAGAAAATGAAGGAATTGTTTGCAAAAGTGAATTCACAAAAGTATCAAATTTAACACTGTGGATTCACTTTCAGGAATTTATAATCATCATAATAATAAAATAATTAACAACAAAAATAACAATTATTATTGTTATTTTCCTTTCCTCGTCATCCTTTTACTGCGGATATTAGCACCTAACTTATTTTTAAAAATATAGAATTTCCGTTCGTTACATCACGATACCCTATTATACATACAGTCTATGTCCATATGTGTACTTGTATGTATATGAGCACATGCATACATTATAAAGAAGTATGCATAAATATTAATTTTTTTTGATTGATGAAAAAGGTATTATTATTATTATTATTATTATTATTATTATTATTATTATTATTATAAAACCTACAACCTCCATTGAGTCAAAAGACTCATAACATTATTTTTCAAAAATGAAAGTACTCAGTTTTTTTGTATACTGAGATTTGTATATTCATATTTGTATACTGAGATTTGTATATTCATATTTGTATACTGAGATTTTGTAGTAAAAAAATGGAATAACAATTTTTAATTGTATATATATATATATATATATATATACATACGATATATAATTAAAATTATCGTATCGATATGGGAAAAAATTATTTATATCTATATTCAAAAAAAAAAAGAAAGAAATTAAGGTTCTCTATACTGACAAGGAATGTAACGAATTTTTCTACTGAACACAAAATGTAATATGGTTTACTTCTATATACAGTATGTAAATACTTTGTAGATAAAAAATATTATTATTCAAAAATGTTATTATTATTATCATCATCATCATCATTATCAAATTCCTGACATTTACCCTCAAAGGGTGTACAAGATATAATTATACTACATGCAAAAATTTACATCATTACTAACTTCCTATCTACAATTTTACCTCCAAATCAATCCATTACCTGTAAAGGCTTCAACATTCTCAGACCTTACATTTCTATTTTCTAAGGCACTTTTTACTATATCAATCCACCTATATCTTGGTCTACCTCTGGGTCTTTTTCCTGCCACCCTGGCGGAAAACACTTGTTTTGCTAATCTTTCCTCGCCCATTGCGTTTAAGTGACCATACCACATGAGATTAGCTCTGCTAACGCATTCGTGGATGCTGACAATGTCAAGTTCTTTCCTAATATCTTCGTTTTTAATATGATATTGTCATCTATTCACTCCCCAAATCTTTCTCAGAACTCTCATATCGGCGGTCTCTAGTCTTTGGTCAAGAATGTTACTTCTGACCTAGCTCTAAGATCCATAAGTTAAAATAGGTTTGAACGCTGCCTTGTATTCAACTAATTTAGTGTTTTCACTAATTTCTCTCTTATTCCATATAAATTTAATCAGTTGACCTCCTATCATACCAGCTTTGTTGATTCTGTTGTCTATTTCCATATTTAATTTACCATCTTCACTAAAAATCATGCCTAAGTAGCTGAAATGTTTTACTTGTTTTGTAGTTTCTCCGTTCACAGCGCAGTTGACATTTTCAACGATTCTGCATATTTTCATTGTCTTTGTCTTTTTAATGCTGACCTTCATACTATATCTATTATCACAGTTATCCATTACCACAGTCAGGGAATCTTGCAGACTTGTAGCGGATTTATTTAGAAATAACATCACCCGCATAAAGCAAAGAGTTAATATTAACATCTCCAATTTTTATATAAGATTTAATACCCTATCCTTCATAACGTGATCCATATAGATAATGAATAACAGAGGGGATAATGTAATCTTTGTCTCACACCAGATTTAACATTAAACCATCTTCCTGTACTTCCTTCAATTCTAACTGCTGACTTGTAACTCAAATACAGACTAAGTATTGCTTGATATAATGCCCCAGTGACACCATACAACTGTAGCGTTTTGAAAAGCTTCTCTCTTGGCGCCTTGTCATATGCATTTTCGAAATCTACAAAACTTAAATACAGATCTTTGTTATATTTCAATGATTTCTCAACTATTTGTCGTAAAGTGAAAATCTGATCCTGACAGCCTCTATTTAGATCCAGCTTGCTCCTCACCAAGCTTTTCTTCCACAATTCTTCTCAACAGTTTCTCAAGTATACTAGCATAAATATTACCAGGAACACTCAGTCGAGAAATGCCTCTGTAATTCTCACATTCAGTTTTATTTCCCTTTTTATATATGGGTACTATGAGAACTCTACTCAAATTATCTTGAATTCGTCCCTCTGTCCAGGCATTATGAACTATGCAGTGCAGCCACTGTAAGACTTTAATCCTCCGTACTTGAGCATTTCTGATCGAATATCATCTACTCCAGCTGCCTTTCCTCATTCAGACTTTTTAATGGATTTTTCTACTTCAAGTATGGATATGTATTCCTGACTGCATGCCTGGTCAGTGTTTTTATCACTGTGCTAACATCACTGCTAGTTTCATTTGTAAGTTTTCAAAGTAATTGCTCCATACTTCAAGGATATCTTTTTCTCCAGTTTTGATATCACCTTTATCATATCTAGTTCGTTTTACGTCACTCTTTCTTCCATTTCTGAGCTCCAATAACCTCCAGAATATCTTGCCCCCCCTTCTTGATATTTATTTTTTCTATGTTCTTACCAATGTCTTCCCATGAATTTTGTTTATCTAGTTTAGCTAACACAGTGTTTAGCTTTCTTACATTTGTCAATGTATTCTCTAAGAACACAAGCTGACTTATTTGCCAGGAACTTTCGATATGCTTTCTTCTTTTCTTTCACTGCCTGTTTAACTTGCTGTGTCCACCAAGGAGTTCTGATTTTTCAATCCTTGCAGACAACCTCACCACATGCCTCTCTAGCTGAATCAATCTCTTTAATTTTTTCTTGAATAATGTTTGTATATTTCAGTCTACATTTCACAACTGAGAGCTGCTCACCTTTTGTTCGATTTAAAACTTTCTTACATGTCCTTCTTTTCAATATGAAGTTCAATTTTATCCTGCTCAAGACTTAATGGTGATCACATCCAATTTCAAATCCTCTGTACACTCTTGTGTCCTCACCTGGAAGAAAACATCACTATCAACAATAACATATTCAGTGATACTTTTATTATTCCTTGTCTCTTCTATGCATGTGAATTTGTGCACATTTTTATGTTGGAACATGGTGTTAGAGTAACCAGTCCATGTCCTGAGCAGAAATCTAACAGGTATTTGCCATATTATTAACTTTGCTCTTTTCTCCAAATTTTCCCCAAATATTTTTGCATGTCTAACAATCATTTCCTACTCTGCTATTTAGATCCCCAACAAGGACTAACTTTTCCTTTTTCATTTAGTCAGTTGCTTTGTCTAGAGCCTCAAAAAATTCTCCCACTTCTACCTTAGTAGAGTCTTCTGTAGACCATAGGCACAAATAAGTCTCATTGTCCAGTTTCTCGTTCTCATATTTGCCCACATCACTCTACTTGAAATTGCCTTGCATTTAAGAAGATTAGCCTCGTATTTAGTGTTGAATACTATAGCTACTCCTTCTTTTCCTTGATTGCCATTGCCTGAATATAACATTTTTATTTATTGCTCAGAAAGATCTCACCAGTTTTTGTCTTTTTTTGTTTCAGTCACCCCTATTATGTCGATCTGGTACTTATCCAATTCCTCAGTTAGGTCCTTTTATTTGCCATGCAGGCTTCTTATGTTGATATTACTGATCTTAAATTCTGGTGCTATTGAGTTGGGGTGTGTTTTTGGGTTTGTTACAGTAGCTGACTTTTCGTTATTTGCCCTTGTTCCCTGGCGAAAACAACGGGAACCTTGTTTAACCGGGCGACACCCCAGCCGGCATGAAATTCTTTCATGTTGTACCATCATTTAATATTGTGGCTTAAGCCAGGCTATGTGGAGGTCTCCTCTCAGTTATACAGCTTTGACTCTTAAGCATCCCTCTATTATTATCTTGCCGGCCGGGTAGATAGCTTATTCTTCCCAACCAACAATCCTGCAACCAACCTATTATATAATAGGCTACCCACTGTGGTAATAGATGTTCATGATTTTTTTTTTATTTAGGTGTTAGATGAATTTCACAAGCCGATAAAAATTCTATGTTTGTCTTTAGAGCAGGATTTCCAGAGTATCTAATCTCTTTAGCCAGTCTACTAATAGATGTATATGCTATAGGCTTGACTGGCTGGGATTCATATAAAACTGTCATATAAAACCTAGCTTCTTAGATTCCAAAGAGGCGATACGATACGATATTTATGATTATTTTATGCGAAGGCAGATTGGAAGTCACAATTAACAAGAAAAGCGATCTCAGCTTCTCAGTGGAGAAGAAGTTAATCCTTTTTTTTCCTTATAAATCAGGCAACATCGAAGTTTTGCTAGCATTGAAGCCAGTAAGGTTATCCGAAGCCGAAAGAATATTGAAGATTCCTTTTGACCGTCTACATCTTTAATATTGATTATCTTCCTTAAAGGTATAACCTTTAAAGTGAAGTATCTTAAAGTAGATATCCAGAACGTCTGGCCGATTATTTGTGTGGTGAGAATTCTCACTTCTTATTTGATAATTCTAGTAGCTGTAGATTGTACATCCAATTAACTGCAAAAGTTGTTAATGTAACGAATAGAAAAAGTAGGTGAAAGAAAGAATTTCCGTTGTATATCGCAGCTTTAGTTTCAATTCATGATTGCAGTGTCACATCCTCCATTGCATGTAATGTGTGACCAGAAAGAAAGTTGGTAACACAGTGTCAAAAGTTGGCAAAATATTCTTGTGTCAAACCCAATCTCAAGAAGTATCAAGAGCAATCACTGGAGCTTTTCAAACATTTGCGCTGCATCACAAACCTATGTGACACACAAACCACAGAAATGAAATGCATATTTCATATAACCATCCAGAAGCGCTTCTGGTTCGAATTTAGCCGTGGGAACGGATTGATATTTGTGAACATCTTTAGGTGGGAATTAGTAGACTGTCGCCTTACTTACTAGAGACCTGAAGTGGATTGAAAAGTTCAATATTTTTTCTCTAGAGCAAGATTACTTAAGGGAATTAATCTCTTTTTCTGGTAAAATCCCTAAAGGAGCACACACGTAAAGTAAGAAGTAAGAAGATCAGCTTTTCCTTTGGATCATGATGCAACCGATCCATAGTAAAGAAAAATAAGTATAAGAAAGACAGAAGAAATTTTTTGTCTTTTTCTACCAGAAACTGGAGTATGATTGCACATAATGAAAGCTTTTATTTTTGCTTTGAGTTCTCTCGAAATAAGGTTTTTTTATTATTTATTTATTTTTATTTTTTTTATTCTGTGATAATTTATTTGCAAAATTTCTGGCTTTAATATAGAAAGAAATGAAATCCAGTTAAGAAACGCTTGATTCTTATCTTGTATAGTCTTGGAATACTTTTTGGAGAATCAGCCTTAGCTATAAAAGAATTGTTTCGATGATTCATCATGATGTTGGTGGATCTGTTGTGAACAGAGAACAAGAAAAGAAAAAAAAATTCAAATAAAATCAAAAACATTATTCCATGTGGAATTTGGATCCTCCTGCTGCTGATGTTGTTGTTGTTGTCCATAATGCCCTAAAATAACAGAATGAAATCTGTTAAATGAACACCACCTCATAAGTGAGGAAATTAATATACTCCCTTATGATATGAAACGCTTAGAAAAACAAACGACGCGGCAGTAGATAGTCGGTGCGTATTTGTAAAACACGTCAAATTAATACATGATGATTACTTCCTCCTGACGATGTTTCCATTTGCATTTGAATATGTACTGTGGTAATAGGTGAAGGTCTAACTTCGAAGTGAGGATATTAATTGGAGATAGAAGGCTGATAAAAGTATCATGAAACTGATTCTTCTCTGATTGGTGAGACACAAATATTCTGAATTAATTGACAGAATCATCAAGCTCCCTAGAGATCTTACAGTTGGTCAAATCACTGAGAGGTTCAAACTGGAAATGAAAGGGAGTGTATTAAGAATTAAGCACGCGTTGAACATAATCCAAATTAGGATATCATAGTAGAGGGCAATTACGGATATTGTTCTTGTGCCCTAACACCGGCTATGGCTAAAGTTGGAGAAAGAACTCTACCACCGGATTTCAGAGGCATGAGAAAAGCTCACTTAGACGCCGATTCCTGTTATCGCGATAACAAGGAATCAGCGTCACTTATTCGAAACACAAGGACGGGCCTACCGGGTGGAGTGATAGTCTAATAAATGCTTTCCTACCACTGCTTCCTTTTTAATGCATACACCAAGAGACGAATAGTGCGGTTCGCTTGAGCATCGTAGAGAATTAAGTACACCCATTATTAATGACCATTTTTCCAGTATACGTGTATCACGTCATGTACTCCTAAACAACATAAAGCCATGTCACAAGGCCCATGTAGGCTAGGAATAGTTAGAGGAACATGTTGGTAACTTTCCCTTAATGGACTGCTCCCACCCCTAATGGCTTGTTCTCAATTCCATTGAGCATTTTCAGGATATGGTGAACAGAGATGAGATTGTAGGATTAACCGAAAAAAAAAAACGTGATGTAATTGCTTAACACGTTCATTGCCAAGCTGAAAATTGGAATTTCGTGTGGTGGCCAATTTTTTTTTTATTTTTTTATTTAGTTAGCGACGTCTACGCGATAACGCGTGATCGGCCGCCCGGTGAGAATTCGCAACACGCGATATCGCGTGATTGGCAGTGAACGTGTTAAATTCATCAAGTGAGCCTCGGTAGGGCTACCTGTGGAGGGCATACAGAAAATCGTATTACTTACCTGCATTAGCTTATTTCATAGCGACTATGCCGAAAGCTTAGGGGGTGTTCAACACATTAGATGTCTATCTTTAATAGAATAGCCACTCAGTTTCTATACAAAAGGCACTTTGGGGTTGCATATCCAGTAAACGTTATCTGAGTGCTTACATAGTTGCATAGATATGAAGAGGTATTACAGCATATTGGATTCTGTAATAAAAGGATTCCCAGATTATGAGGCCTTCAGCCGTTGGACATCAGTCAAAAATCTGCGCTGTAGAGACACAGATTTTTCTGTTATTGCAACGTGCAGGCAGCACATTGGTATGAATATCTCGTTTATATGCATTTATGACGAATTATATCAACAGAAATGAACATTTCGGAATGTCTGCAAAATTCTTGGCAATAATTTTTTCCTCATAGCACTCGCGTATTTGTAATTCGTGTAGGAGATAGTAACTTAATTGATTTTGTCGCTTAACCAGAATTATTTCCGCATTTGCAAGTTTAACTCTGTTGTTACTACTGAGGCACAACTTTGATAGCTACCTTTACTGAGGCCCCACAAGTGATGAGGGCTCAGTAATGGTAGCAAAGGAAATATGTACAGCGCAGATTCTGGACTAGCGTCCAGCCCGACAGCAATGGGGCTCATTCGGTATGAGCGTTGCCTTTTGGAATGAAAGTCCAGGATTGGAATCCATCTAGTATGCGAAGATATTTTTATAGGTTTCTTTCTTATATAAAGGTGTTAGCGTATCTCATACTGAGGTACAAGGGTTTATTCTTGAGGAAGCTGGAATTTTCTATCTTAAAGAATAGGAAAATCTCCCGAAGAACACACACTCAATTCACAAATATAATTCACTGATCTTAGGCGCTTTCGTCATATTTCAAAACAGCAATCTTAATTGATGCACTTTGCAGCCTTTAAATGTTCCGGATGCACACATTCCACAGTGAACCCTACACTGAAACCATGGCTGTTCCTCCCATTGATGGATCGTTTATGTATATAGAGATTAGCGACTTTATACATTTACTGGTATAGCATTAAAAGATATGCATCTTATTACTGCCATAATCAAGGAAATATAAAGACACAAGTATATTAATACTGTTATTAACGTAGTAGCAGTAATTCACAAATATAATACACTGACCTTAGAAGTTTTTTAAACAGCAGAAGCGATCATCTTAATCCTATTGCTAGTGCTGCATTGAAAGGCAAGCACATCTCGACATTGCTACCGGATACTTATCTAAGTGAAGGGAATCGCACTGTCTAGAAACTTAAATATTGAATATAGTTTAGAGTTCTAGAAGGAGCATTCTGGTAATGCTGTTCATGGTTTTATTTCCACGGAAAAAATGAATACATACGTATATATACACACTGGTGTCCAAAGCTAAGAACGAACTATATTTTACCTGTATATGAAAAAATGCTCGTGACTGCAGTCAATGTGGACATAAATATATTGCCAGTATACTAATAAATAATTTATTATTACATAAAAATGTGTTATTAATTTCGTAAAAATTAAATTGCAATACGTTTATCGGCAAAAGTTACAAATTTCCAACTAGGTGGTAATTAAGGAATTTATGTTTTTGCAGAAAACTATGGGAAGAGACATTTCAGTATGGAATATGTCCACCCCGAAATGGGATGCAGCTCTCTCAATGCCGTATGATGCTTAGCACAAAGTTAATCAGGACAAACTGGACCACTCCTACTTCAGAGTAAGGAGGTCTTGTTTGTTTTCGGGAAGGGGAATTTCGATCAGCAATGCGTCCCAAATGTTCTATGGGATTTAGATCTGGGTAGCGTACTGGGCACTCGATTTGATTAATATCCTTGGTCTCCAGAAGTATCTCCACAGTTCTTGTCAATGTGGTGTGACATTGTCATCCATAAAAATAAATTCTTCGCTTACAGCACCACGAAACAATCGAACACGACGTTGAAGAAATTCATTAATATATCATTCACCAGTCATAGTCCCTTTTTCCTGTTTCTTGTAGCTCAGTGCTTTTATTAAATAATGCCTACCCTCACCATGACCTCAGCACCACCGTATCTATCCCTTTCAAGAACATGATCTCGATGGTAAGCAGTACACTTTCACACCAGATTAAGTCGTCTAGAATCAGAAGAAAGACTATAAAGCGACTCTGTTAAACGACTAAAACGAATCTGTAAAGAGTACATTAGACCACGTGACTTGTCCAAGTTTAGGTATACAACACTACTGAAAACGTGCTCCACGATGAAATTTGGAGAAAGGGACGTAGACTACATGCCTTCAGACAGATATGGCTATTTGTCATAACACAATTTGTTGAGATATCCGCGTACCTGTGCTTCAAGGAGCCGACTCGTAAGCTGACCTGCCGTGATGCGTCGATTATGCTTTACTATTAGAACTAAAAATCTGTCTTCATGTTCCTTGGAAGAGCGAGGGAGACCTCTTAGCAAGCGTCTGGGAAACATTCCATTGGTTTGAAACGCTGCCCAGAGCCTGAATACAACGCTATGCGAGATTCTAAACTCTCTGGCAATATCAACAATTCTGTGGCCTTCTTCAAGCTTTCTAATAATCTTCCCCACGTGAAATCATCTAGGTGATGTATTTGAGACATTACAAGACATCCAAGTTTGTAATGTTTTTGCTTGACGAAAAGAGCTTCCTTCAAACATAATTCGCTTAGCGCATCATTTTATCCTGTTGAGTGCTACCACGTGACCTCCTTTGCGCGCGATTCGAAAATTTGAATGTGCACTGTCATTCTTCTCGAAATCGTTAGTTACATAAATTGCCACAAACTGATTCGTCTGAATTTGCGGTTGTAATCGTCAGAAATAGTTTGTGTTTAGGGTTTGGACATCATTACTTTATTTATTTACAGAATTAAATTGATGTACCATTAGAATCTGATTATTTTTATCTTAAATTCTAGTTATTGTTGTCTCTTGGGGGAATATTCGCTAATTCGAACGAACACGGCTTTTATTAGTTCGGATTAGCGAGATACTACTGTATACTATATTATAGTATATTTTTATGGTTCTTCTATAAGCCTTTCTTGGGTGGGTGTTTCATAAAAAAAAGAAAGGAAAAGACAAAAAAGAATTTGCAGAATAAATATAAATATCGTGGTCATTTATTGTAAAGAGAATGTATACATTAATTATATCATTCCTTCCATCTAACAGTTTTGTTGTAGGACAATCACTGTTCTTTAAAAACTCATATTTCCGTTCATAGGGGGATGAGTAGTCATTTGTAGAATTCGATGAGTTCCATATATAATGTACTGCAATCTCTTTACAAAACGGAAATAATTATTGAAGAAAATAATCTTAATATAGTGTTTGTGTGAGGTTCCCACTTTACTTTACATTTCAAGATGATTAAATTCAACAATATCGCTAAGTTACCCAATTTCGAAATCGGGAGGAGAAGAAAGAGGAGCCTTGTCTGTTTGATTGGGAAACATTAACTTATCATTTGTGCTGTTTCCATTACACATTCAAAGGGTACATCATATAGTATTACTCCCATTCAGGATTTGTTGAAGAATAAAATTAGAATTATAAAAATCAGAAATGTTGTCATCTGCCCTTGTATGAAGTCAATTCTTTTCCGTAGCTATATCCTTAAAACGAAACGATCACAAATTATTATTACAGGATGAAATTTCTAAAAGACAAACACTGGATATACTTCTAGACAATTGTAGCCAACTTCATTAACCACAGAGGTTGTGAAATCAGATAATTTTGATAAAGTACGAAAAAGTATTTCAATTGACACATAGAATATGGAATGTTGGAATTTCTGTTATCTAAATATTTAAATAATAACTCTGCAAAATAGCGACAAAATGGACCTACTGTAGAAAAATAACAAGGAGCATTGCTTCAGTTAAGATATCATATCCCATTGGGGGCTTAAATATATTGTCTACGTGGTTCTCATCAGAATGGCTAATCCGTGGTCCAGTTCATTATCTATAACTTGGAATTGAGATATTTTCTTACTTGAAATTTGAATTTGTTTGAATAATGCTTAGCGTGAAATTCTTAAGCGACGACATCACATCAATTCATTCGATAAGTTTAGAAATCTCTATAATCCATTTCCTGATGCCGTGGATAGTTGAAGAACAAATATTTTGCAGCGGATTGTTTTACTGAACGCAGAGCTTTGACTTCAAGGGGAAAGTACTCGGTAACTTGCTGCTGCATTGTATCGATTTTTTGATAAAGCATTCTGTGTATGTTGCTATTCAGCTTTGACCTGGTTCCCCAGCTGTGGCAATGGTTTCCCATAGAAAAATAAAAGTAATGCACAAGTATAGTTAGTTTTTGTAGTAAGATATCTTGCAGTAAGAAAGTTCTTGTTTTCTGTAGAACTGCATTAGGTTCTGCATATATAATGAATGATGGACTGTAACTATAATAAAATTTCTCGTAAAAAACTTTTTAAGCAGTGATAATAAAAATCAATAATAGTATCTGTTAAATAATCTGATTTACCACACAGGTATGAAGAGATATTTTAATGCACACATGTAATCATTAATTCAAGTGAATGATTTTGTGATTTATGTCATCCCGTTAAACGGGACTGAAATAGTTGATAGCCTTTCTTCAAGACTGGGACGGAAATTACTGTATTCTCACTTCAACTAATTCCAGACACGTTTGATCGCCGTTGCAAGCAATTTTACAAATAGACTAATCAAATTGGTAAAATCCATAAAAAAAAATAATTTTATCACCTGTCAGCTTACAACATTTACGCACTTTACTTATTTATTTTTTCCATACGTTCAAGATGATAATGAACTTTTGGCAGTGTACGTTAACCGAATTTCACGTGAATATGCAGTTCAGTTAATATTCTGATTGCTTGTCTTAACAATGCATATTTTTATGCATTGTTATTATTTTAATTATAAACTATAATGTAAGTTTCATTATAATTATAATCTGCCCTTGCAAAAAGTGGATTATATGCCAAATCAAACGAAACCAATCAACCAATGAGCCATGAATTTCATGGAATTACTCTACGTTTATCGTCCATTTGCAGAAAACATCACGATGGACCATTTTTGTTACCAAGCACTTACAGTATAAAATAATTGCCCGTTCGGAAACGAGCAGATAATAATTCAGATTGCTACAAGTTTAAGCAAGTTGTTAATGAACTCAGCTGTTGTTCTTAAACTGGTTTACTGAAGTTCTTCTGGTGAGTTCGATATATCTTCTTCTTTTCCGTCTAAGACGGATTGAGTCTTCTCTTCACCAGGATCTTCCGGTCTTTTCTATTCCTTGCTGTTCGAAAAAGTTTCTTATATGTTCTGCATCCCGAGATGTTCTTTATTAATTTCAGCCAGGTAATTCTTGGTCTTCCAGTTCTTCTTTTTTCAGTTGGAAAAGTATTGATTAGGACGTTAGAAAGTCTGTCTGCGTCCATGCGTACGGTGTGGCCAAACCATCTCCGTTGTGTTGTTGTTTTCTAATTTTTTCTATTATTGTCTTTTTATACAATAATTCTTGTCTGACTGTGCTGTTTGTTTTCTTTTCTATCCAACTTGTTCTATTTATTTTTCTTAAACATTTCATTTAAAATGCATGCTGTTTTTTCTCCTCTGTTTTCTTGACTGTCCACGCTTCTGCTCCATAGATGACTGTTGGTATAATTCGATATGATCGATATATATAATTTTTTCTTTCCCATAGTTGAGGCTACTGTAATATTCTCTTTCCGTGAAGATTTAATTTGTACTTTTTTATCTTTTCCTTTTTTACTTTAGCTTTCTTCTTTTGTCTTTATTTTTTTATATCCTCTCCTTTAGTTTACTTTAAAGAGAGTCCCGTGGTATAACATCATTTCTATCCAAGAAAATCAACAAGTTGTTCTCTGAAAACCGAACTTTTTCTCAGGATAACCCTTCACATGTTTCTCCGTATGGTTCGTGATGACAGTTTACTTATAGAGTTTACATGTCGTGTCAAGTCCTAGACTAAGAACTCGTCATGGGAGTACCTGTGAAGTGTAATCTAATTTAGTTTCATGATTGTTGGAGTCAGTGCAACCTGTACAATATGTTGATCTTTCTGCACATGCTACTACTAAAATCAAAGATATTGCCTCTCGCTTTTCTCTTATATAACAATCGCTCATGTTGTCTGTGAAAACTCCCAATCGCTTCGTATATATATGCATTACATGAATTGTGTAGTGTACAGCAACCGTAACCTACCCTTAATTTATATTTTTAGTGAACATCTAAAATCGATTCCAGAGAAAATTTCTTAAAACTGTTCCTTGAGGTCATATGTATAAACGGAGAAATCAGAGTAAGCAATCAACAAGTAAGTGCACCCTTCCCACTTAGCAATCGCAAACTTTCAGTGGTCCTTAAAGTCCCATTCCGTCAGCCATATATAAATAAATAAATAAATTTGTTATGAGAAACAGAATAAACATGGCAATCAGTAATTAATGACGTCGACAAAGATTAAAATAAAAAAAAGACATCTGTTTATCTGAAAGTTGATATGAAATGTTGTCATATGACCATATATAGGTTTGTTGATGAAACATAAAACGTATATAAAATATAAACGTATATGCCTGTCGTTTAGAAATTATAACACTCATTTCTAGTTGTTTTTTTACTCTCATATCCTCAACTAATAATATAGACCTCATATCACACATATCAAATGCGCATTTAATCCTCCTCCCGGCCAAGTGAGCCATATCAGCTCTTCAACTAACAAGTTGTAACAAATAAGGCTGGGAGTTCGAAACCCACTGTGAGCATGGATGCTTTGTGAGTGCCCTCAGGTACAAATGAATTTCGAGACCTGCTGTTGGAACACCACCTTGCTTAGTAGAGTCTTGAAGTCAGTTGAAAAAAATCCATGATGGTCTCTAGAGTAGGATTTGGGGTAATCTCATCCTAAAATACACACAGTATTAATATTAATATACTATACACCAACATTGAATCTATCAGATCGGCATCTGAAGAGGAAAAGAGAGATATTAGGAATAGAACATGAAAGGCATCGCTGTTCATACACAGCATGATCAAAGTGAATATAAATATTTTGTATATTTTTAATCTATAAGCATGAAAAGTATCAAGTTGTTAACACATTTCCATTTGTAAAAACAGTATTTTATCGTATAAATATAATGTTTTCTCTAAAATAAGAAATAAACTTCTACTACATGCCTATAGCTCATACATGCATAAATGGCGACCTGATTGATTACAACCTGGAACAGTGAATGGATGTCTATGCATGTTCAATAATCTTAAACCAACTGCGCACATTTTTGGCACTCAATATCAAGAGACCTTATACAACTCTGCCACATCTGTCAAACTGTCATTACATTGTTAGCCTAAACTAGAAATGTACCTAGTATATATTATTGGCTATTTGACATTACTAAACCGTGGAATTTACAACCTTTTGTGTCTTTGAAAAATTCATGAACGACAGAACAGCGGGTCATCTTGGTAAAATTTGACTATCGTATTCATTAATGATATATCTAGCTTAATGTCTGGATTATATCCTCGTAGATGGCAATATTCTTTTTTTTTTCTTTGATATATGAGCTAGTAATGTGAGTTTGAAGCAAAATCGGAACAACTTGAATTTTCCTGCGATTTTTTGTATTACATAATTAGCCTTAATAAACTGTAATATTTCGACCTGCTATCCAAAAGTTTTGATTGATTAAATTGAAAAAAAATTAAGCTTAAGTTAGTTACGAATTGTCGCATGCTTTGTATGAAAATTCCCTTGGGAATTTATTTACGAAGTCCAGTTTTTGCCAATACTGCACAGTAATCTGGAAATCCAAGAGGTGCAATTGGATTTTGAATCTCTGAAATACTCTTAAAATTCCATCTTTTTAAGCTAGAGTTTGCTTTTGAGTAACAAAAGGAAGCCAGATCTCGGTAATACGGAGGATTCCATGAAGAACCCATGTTATTCTTTGCAATAACCTTTGCGCAGGTGTCTCAGTGTTCGCCAGTTCTGCATCTGTCATTTTCTCGGTCGTTTTCAATGAGCTACCTACTCTTATACACTTGGGATATTTAGGTGCGATGAATGTAGTGAGATGTTAGTTGAATTTCCTCGCTAGGAGATGAGACCACCCAGATTCCAGAAGCCTAAAGTTGGCAAAGTGGCTTAAAAATTCCACATTTGATCTCTATGGCAGGACTTCTGTATTACCTAACATTTCGTTCACCTAGATACTACTACACTAATGCGATATATATTTCCTTTCTTAGGTAGGATGCTCATAAAAAGGGAAATATTTTTGATCAAAGTTTGGATTGCATGAACACTCGAGACAAAACTACTTTGGAGTTTTGTCTCACAAAACATATATTATCTCTAAAGGCTGTTAAACATTTCACCAGTTTGTGAAATATTTTGCTAGGTTTTACCTCGGATTTCGAATATGCTATCTATCTATCTATCCCAATGGCTTTAACAGGCCTTTAAGGCCCACAACCTTCCAAGCATGCTTGGATTTCGTAACCGAAATACGAGGATAGAATGGTCACTCCTATGCCTCATTTCGAATATGCTGAACACATGAAATAACCAAACGTTTAAACAGTTTGTGCGTAGCAATATTACACGTTAGCATACTGCAACGTATACACCTCTGTGTTCAGATCACAAACCTTTTGTTGGTATGTAGCATTCTTCACCCGCAATAACAGAGGATAGTATTTAAAAAAGTGTATGCTGCAGAAGTTACTGCTAAAAACGTCTGTGATAGGCAAATTATTAAATGATTACAACGATTCAATCACAGAACAATTCAGATTTTATCCAAGAATCTAAAAATAGTCTGTCAGGTAGTGTCGTAAAATATGGACAGATCCAAGTAATGCTGTTTTTTGTAGGTCATATGGAGTCACTTCGTTGATGTTTAATTGCTGTAAATAGTTGGTTAGCTTCTTTGAAGTTGCACCAAGTGCACCGATAACTATTAGAATGACTTTGGTGTGTTTAAGCCGCAGCGGGCCTGCCAGATCCCGAAATTTAGTAATTTTTCCCAGTTCTTTGTTTCTGATGTTGTTATCACGGGGTACTGCGATATCAATAATCCAAACCTGTCGATGTTCGATAATCGTGATTTCAGGTCTATTGTGTTCCAAATACCAATCAGTTTGTATTCGAAAGTCCCAGAGAATTTTTGCTGTTTCGTTTTCCAATACTGTCTCTATTTTATGCTGCCACCAGTTATCAGATGTAGGAAAGCAATATTTTTTGCATACTGTACATGCCAATGAATTATTTTGGCCACTTGATTATGGCGGTATTTATAGTCAGTTTGAGCTATTTTGCTGCAGACACTGATTAGATGTTGTTCAGTCTCTTCTTTCTGATCGCATAATCTGCATGTGCTGTTATTATTGATGTTCAAAATTTTTGCTTCGTTTGCATTAGTTTCTAATGCCTGTTCTTGAGCTGCTAGAATAAATCCTTCTGTTTCTTTTTTAATATATCCATACTGTAGCCATTGACACCTTGTTCACGACAGTTTTTTTTCTCAGTATCTCGAAGAAATTGGCCATGCTTAAGGGTTTATTTTTCCAGCGCACATATCGGTTATTTTGCTGTTCCTCTTTGTAATCGGATTTGTTTCCTTTCGCATTTAGAAGGCTCTCTTGTCAGAGCTATTGTCGATGTAACTTTTTAAGCTAATTTCTTCTTCTTCCACAGTCTGTCTCACTTGCAGCAGACCCCGTCCACCTGTTCTCCTTGGTAGGTACAACCGGTCAACGTCACTTCGTGGATGTAATGCATGATGCATGGTCATCAATTTTCTAGTTTTGCGGACCAGTTGTCCAGGTCTTCTTTTGTCCAATCTATTATGCCAACTGTGTATCGGATCACTAGTATAGCCCAAGAATATGTTTTATCTATTTAGTTTTGTTTTCGGAATATATCTAACTCTTTAAGTGTATTCTGCTGCTGCCTGTTGCTTAACTCTCGAGTGGAGAATATCACTGGCTTCTAATATTCTTAGGGTATTTATGATGTTTGTTAGCTGAAACTGCTTTTATATATTTCTCTTGATCAAAATTAAAATTGCATTGCTAGTGTCATTAGGTTTTTTTTGTTTTCATTTGATAAATAAAATTGCACATGTATCTAAATCAAATTCCATCTTTATTTCTGACTGAGAATGCGAACTGTGTTCAGTAAAGAGTCTGTTTGTTGTGCCGATTTTCCATATACCTTCAAGTCCTTCAACAACAGATGGGAAATTTTAATATTATATTTAGGAATTTCATATCCAATTCATATCCAAATTTTGTTTTTTTTCAAAATCATAGACAAAAGTATCAAAGAAATGTTGAAGAGCAATGGTGACAAGGAATCACATCAGAAAATTTCACGTTTAATGCTGATATCTCCAACTCGTTCATTATTCACTATTAAAGTTGCTTTCCAGGATTTCATAGCAGCAGCCAGAAACGAACATATGTTTTTGCTAATTCCAAATATTTTTAGTGATTTTAGGATCCAGGAGTGTGGGAGGGAATCGAATGCTTTCTTGTAGTCTATCTATGCCATGTTTAAATTAGTTTTTCGTCTTTTTGAGTTTCTGAGAATCATTTTATTAATAAGGATCTGGTCTTTTGTTCCTCTAGATTTTTGAAAATTGCCTTTTTGTTCAATCGGATAAATCTGATTTATCTGATAAGTAGTGGCATATGGAATGTGCTATGATTGCAGTTAACAGCTTAGGCATAGTTGGTAGGCATGTTATTGGATGATAGTTACTTGGGTCTGCACCATTATCCTTATCTTTCATGAAGAGAAAATGCGCCCAGTCTTCCACTGAGACTGACTGCAACAAATAATTAAATTATTTTGCCATCCGATCATGTCGACTGGTTAGATGCTTTAACCAAAATCCATGTAGTTCGTCTTTGCCAGGTGCACCCCGGTTTTTTTTTTTTTTTAATTTTCTAGCTTGTGCACTGACCATTTCTTTAGTGACAATGACATTTTGCATTTGTTTTTGTTTCATTTCGGATTCTATTTCCTTAATCCATGAGGCATCTTTATTATGTTCAATAGGATTATCCCAGATTTACTTCCAAAATTTGAGTATTTCTTCTTTTTCTGGTGAATGAATGTTTACATTTATTTTCTATGGTGAGACTGAAAGAATCGATGTTGGTTCTGGGTCGAAATTGCATATTTTGTACATATTGGTTTATTCTTACTTCGTATCTTTTAATTTTCTGTGCAGTCGCTATAATTCTTTGTTTTAGCTCTTCAGTAACTTCAGCAATTGTTTTGTTGACCAAATTATGTGTCGATCAGTTTGTTTTGGATGTTATTATTTTTCAGCCGTCCTTTTTTAAAACTCTTTAAGTTGCTCAGATCAGCTCGAAGATTGTTGACTTTTTGTTACACCGGATTTTCTATGGTGCAGATTGTTCCATCTTCGGCTGTTGCTTTTGCGGTTTCCAACTAAGCTTCACTGTAATGACATAGGCTGTGCTGTATAGGAGCTGATTTGTTTCCTTTATGTTGTTGATTGTAATGGTTTTATCACAGCACTTGCGTTTGAGAGGAGCTGTCTTAGTTTAGATTTATGTAAAGCTTTTAACAGTGGTAATCTTATATTCCAATATCCCTGATTTCATTTTACATTGTACTTCTGTCAAAACATTCTGAGATATGTCGTCAGTTTGATGTTTACTAAGTTGAATTCCAAAGTTACTAATACTAGCGCTCCTATGAAAATGTGAACTGTCGTTGCTTTCTTGCTCCAAAGTCAATGAATTTCAATCTCCAAGTACAGGGATCTATACTTGGTCAGTTTTTCATGCACGTTTTCTTCTACTCTACTATCCCTTGGTATGGCCACATAAATAAACCACATATGTTGTTGCTGGACTACAGTGATGCATGGCATATTATGTTCAAGATATCTATCTGTCTGGTTTAAAGTCCCATAGTATCTTGGCATTTTCAATAACTTTTTCACCTGCGTGTTCCCAAGGGAATTTTCAAGTTGGGAAACCGTATCTCCTGAATAAGCTCAATGTACAGTTTTTGCTACCCGATAATGCATTTGTAAGTTTGTACGGCAATCTTGCTGCAAGAACTAATTAAATGATCCAATGCATCTTCTTTATCTCTGCACAGTCGGCATTTGCTATCGTTGCAGATCTTTTCGAATTTCTCTTTATTGCATTCGTTTGTAGTGCTCATTCTTGAGCACTATCAGACCTTCTGTCTATTTCTTGATGTTGCCTTACTGAAGCCACCGCCAAGTTAAACGACGGTCAACCTTCCTTTCAATATCTTTTAAATATGGAGTACTTTATTTTAAAACCTTCAGATCTTTTTGCCATTTCATTCTCCTTTTGCTGCTTTTTGAATTTACTACATTCACTACCTTTTCTTTGTAAGCTTCAATTAGCATCTTTTCTGTTCTTTCTTTGATGTAAGCATTCGATGCTTGCTTTTCTTCTTTTACTGTTGGCAGATTATCCAGATCTTGTCCTGGGTATGTATAGCCGATCCACCTCACTGCGTGCGTGCAATTCATGATTAACTATCTTAAATTTATTGTTTTACGATCAAGTGCATCGAAATTCACTTGTATCCAGTTAATTATCCCTGCTGTGTATATGATTACAGGGATCGCCCATGTATTGATTGCTGTTACAATGTTGCCTCCACTCAGTTTGGACTTTAGAATTTTTCAAACTCTTTTCAGATATTCGGAGACATTTTAGCTTTTTGCTTTCTAAATTTGAAATTTCGTCTGCCTCAAGAATTCCTAGTTATTGATAGGATACGCGCTTGGACAAGTTTTTATTTTTCCTTCCATCTGCAAATGTGATTCTTTTGTTGCCTACTATTTTCCCTCTAACTATGGAGAGTGTTGCCCATTTCTCAAATCCAAATTCCATACTTCAAATTAAAATTCAAAGTCAAAATGCCGGTCTTCACAGAAAATCGCACTGTATTAAGCAATGACTCGTTTCTCAGGATGATTTTGCAATAGCTTAAGATCATCCATGTATAACAAATTTGATATTTCCCTAATTGCTTTGATGTTTGACATCCAAAGCTAGTTTTCCTTAGAACTAATGTTAGAGAAATCAGTACTAGGAACAACAATGCGACAGTGAGTCACCTTGGAGAATCCCTCTTGATATTCACTGCACCTAAATTATCTCCATTAACTATTCACTGACTTTTCCACGTCATCATGACTGCCGATAGGAATTTTCCGATGCGTTTATTCATTTCAAAATTGCTAAACATTTTCTAATCCAACTATGTGGCAAAGAGTTGAATGCTTTCTGGTAATAATCAATCCATATCTAAGTTGGTTTTTCAAATTTTTCAAAATCATTTTGTCAATTAACAATTTGGATTTTCTGCAATAAGCAGACGTTGGTGTCGCAATAAATATTGACTAATTGAAGTTGCCAGAAGTCTAGTGAGTAAAATAAATGTTGTTGGCATACAAATTATTTGGAGGTAATTACTTGGAACAGCTCCTTTTTCTTTGTTTTTGAAAACGTTTCCTTCTGGTAATCATCCACTCTTCAGTTGAGCCTGTTGGCAATGTTCAACATGAGTACCGGGAAAGTAAATGAGCCAAAATCCATGGTTAATCATCATCATTGCCTGGTGCAGTCCAGTTCTTCATTTTCTTTGCTGGTCTTTGGGTCAATTCTGTAGTTTTGTTTTTAAATGTGATTCTTCCATCTGAGTGCGATTCAATGGTTTTTCAACATCTTTTATCCAGTTAACATTTTTATTGTGTTCTTTTAGATTATCCCAGAGTTGCTTCCAGAAATTAAATGCTTCTTCTGCGTTTAGGTGTTCAACATTGTGTTCGTATTTCCCCATCAGTATTTTTCTAAAACTGATGTTCGCTAGTTAGGAACTGAATATTTTGCCTCCGTTGATTATTTTGCTTTCATAGCGGATAATCTTTTTAGCTGCAGCCACAGTTCTTTGTTTTATTTCTTCTGATACTTCAGTTATCGATTCAAGGTTATTTCGCTTTACTAGACTACTCTTGATCTTCTCCCGTTTACGTTTTCCTTGTTTTAAATTATTTAAATTGCTTATATATGCTGGAAGTTTGTTTATTTTTTATTTTAAAAACGTACTTTCCATTTTTTCCTCTTTTTCGTTTATTCATCTTTTTTCTTGTATAACTAAATTCTCTTCTAACTGCAACTGCACCACTGTACATCAGCTGCATTATTTTTCCAACTCTTTTTGTAGGAATTGTTTCTATTACCAAGTTGATGTTGTTCATTATTGGGGCTAGAGCTTGTCTTCCGCTTTGATTTGTAGTCGTTATCTTTGTCTAGTGCTCTGCATTTGTTCTACAATCATGTGTGTCAGTTTTGTTGCGTAACATTTAAGTGAACCTGCTGGTTATTATATGGATTATCTGTATTCAATAAATTTACCTGAAGTGTTTCTCTCATAGGCCTTGCTGCCTCAATTCCTTTCTAGGATTTCTTGACCATCTGCCTTTGCAGTTCTTCAAATTCAAGGTAACTGAAAACCTTTTCTTACAATAAATCTTCGTTGGTCCATTAATCACTGTTCAGCAACGCCTGCTTGTATCAGGAAATTTCTATTTCCAAATTTCATATATTCGCTTATGGTATCTTCTTGATGCCGTATTTGATTCATGATAAGCATAATCATCTAGTTTTCAGATAACGCCCATTTGTTTCGTTTTAATTGCTCTTCTTTGCATTCCAGTTCTTTGCCCTAGTTACCTAGCAAGATAGTCTAGGCCCTGTAACTCATTTATCCCCTGATGCTCAGGAACTATTCCACCAAAGGCTGTTCTTGTTGTTCTAGGCGACGACCGATCCGATATGGATGACTTCTTTCTTCTATCCAGCATTTAAAATGGGAGGTGAGGCACACTTAATCTGGCTCATCTTCAAAGGCCTGCGTAGCTTAGGAGACCCTGCTGGTAGCTACGCAGCCTTCAGCATAGCCTTTAACATTCTCAGAGCTTGCAAACCCCTCCACCACAAGATGGTGGCCCCATGGAGGATATTATTATTATTATTATTATTATACAAATAACTTATCATAAGTGCTTCAACTGAGCGTAATGGACATGAATTTACTAATAGAACGCTATATTATATTTTTCCGTATTGATTTTATTTGGTGATTTTAATTGTAGCAATAGTTACTGAATCTTTGTAGCTCAGTGAGTATCAAAGAAGAATTTTAGTTGGAAATACTTTATTATATTATATTAGTGGTTCTAATAGGCCCTTAAGTGTCCATGGCCTTCTAAGCGTCCTTGGATTTCCTAATCGAGAAATACTACATAATCAAAATATGTGGATACCTCCTTCGTAGTAGTGAATATAGTACATCACAATCATGGCTCACACAGGTATAAAAGGAAGAAAACGGATTTGCAATTTTCGTAGTCAAACATTAATTAACAGTAAAACGGGCCGTGCTGAAGAGCTCAGTAACTTTCGCTGTGGCACTATCATAGAATATCATCTTTGCAAGAACTCAGTTCGGGAAATTCCGATCCTGCTGAAGCAGCGACAATCAACTGTACGCGATGTTATTGTGAAGTGGAAACACCTAGGAACATCAAGAGCAGAATCGCGACCTGGTAGGTCACATAAAATCCCAGAGGGAGACCGTCAGGCACTGAAGTTCTTGGCGCTAAAATTCGCGACGAGTCTGCGTTTGGCGGATGCCAAGAGAACGCTACCTGCCCGAATGTGTTGTATCAGCTGTAAAATTTGTGGAAGAAAGTATTATGATCTGTGGCTGTTTTTTCACGGTTTGGGTTCCCCCCCTACACACACACACACACACACACACACACACACACACACACACACACACACACGCACACCAGTTCCAATTAAGGGGAAGCTTAACGCTTCAGCATGTAATAATATTCTAGACAATTCCTAGCTTCCACCTTCTGTTGCAGTTCTGTGAAGATCCTTTCCTGTATCAAAACGACAATGCTCCGTCCACAAAGCGAGGTTTGTGCAGGAATGGTTTGATGAGATGTGTGTTGAAGGACTTGACTAGCTTTGCACAGAGCACCGATTCCAACCCATCGAACACTTGCAGGATGCATTAGAGCGCTAATTCAGGGCCACGACGAATCGCATGAAATCGGAGACCGAAGTAAGTAGCGTTCTTCAGGAAGAATGGAAGGGATTAACCGCAGAAAAGTACCAAAATCTGTTGGAATGCCTCCTAAGAAGATCGAATGCTGCTGTTGTAGCAACAAACATTGAAACAAATCCATAGTAATGCCTTTTATATTTTAGGGAAAATTGGTTGGGATAACAAACATCAGGATATTTTTGATCAGATAGTGTATTTGGGAACGAATTCATCTAGGACACGAATCACTTTATCATGTTTATTCAACGGAAAAGTAAGTTAGTCTGTCTCGTTTAGAAGTACAAAAGTTTCTTAGAAACCTGGATTTTAGTCACTTGAACCGCCCACGAAAAGTACGTAACTGACACCAGAAGCGTATATTTAGGCAAAAAAACACTTGTCTCTCTTACTCTGTAATTCCAGTTACAAAAACCAAGGACACTTGAAAAGCCTTGGTCCTTAAAGGAATGTATGCGAGTATGTCACGAATGTTTATGTTATTAGTAATAATAGTTCATGTGCTTGACAACAATCTGTTGCACATAATAATTGGTGACACTTAAAAAAGAACTTTTATCACTGTTCTAGTGGTATGATACCGTTTGAGAAGGATGGTAGTAACATATAATGATTATCCACTTTGAGAACTTTGCGCTACCCGCAGTTGACGACTTGATTGTAGGACTCACCGAACTTGATTGCAGGATGCTACAAAGGATAATATGTGAAACCGCCATTCGTTCGCCGAGGTATCTGTTAAATGTGTAGTTCCGGACATCTTGCGTAATCCAAACTATGAAATACGGAGGTGGCGGTGTAATAGTATGGACCTGTATTTGCCTCAGACCTCTGTTTGTGGTGCCAAGAAAATTTAACTCCGAGAGGTAGCTGAACATTCTTGACAATTCAGTTCTCTCTATTTTGTGGCGTTGCTGAGAAATGCACCGTGTCTAGAGGCCTCTGTTGCTTTAACTGCGTGATTTGTAGACATGAGCCCACACTTGTTTGGCCCCCGCAGAGCCCTGATTTCACTGGGATGAACGTGGGCATAGGGGAAGGTCAAGGGACTTCTGCCCCACAACAGTCCAGGACCTCATTAGATGCCTATAAGAAGAATGGTCCAAAATTCCCATTGATGACCATCGTACACTTGTATAAAGTGTTCCCCTTAGGATTGCTGCAGTCATCGTAGCGAAAGGAGGTACTACATCTTTGGGTGCCATGACTGGTTTTTCCACACACTATGGTATCCGGCGACTTCTTTCTAAGTATTGTTGTATATATACCAGGGTATGTTGAAAAGTTGTGATAATCACCTTGAAGAAATTTAGATAGAACCATGTAATTCACACCTTATTCTACATATTCCCCACGAAGTGTTATACACTTGTTAGAACGC
This sequence comes from Typopeltis vanoorti, assembly GCF_054136105.1. Classification (NCBI taxonomy): domain Eukaryota; kingdom Metazoa; phylum Arthropoda; class Arachnida; order Uropygi; family Thelyphonidae; genus Typopeltis; species Typopeltis vanoorti. The sequence goes on along the minus strand of NC_143573.1, from coordinate 79,725,497 downwards.
TGCTGCATCATTTGCAATCCTCTGAGAAAAAAGCCTCTCCCTTGTTGAACAAACTAGTTCTCAGTTGCAGATATAACTTCATCTGTGGTAAATTTTGACCATTTCAAATGTTTCTTTGAATTTGGAAATAGAAAATAGGATGGATGAGGCAGATATTGAAAGCAAAAGTTGTGTATTGTCTGTTGTGTTTCATGAGCAGTGAGAGTGAATACGTGTTTCCTGCAAAAGCAACGCGCTTCTTTTCGGTTTCCTAGGGCTTTTGAACCTTCGGTTCCTTCAGAGCTTTTGGGTAAACTGCTGCTATAAGTTTCAACTATTTTGAGGTACTTGGTAAGCATTACACCATCTATATCAAAATACAATGGCATGACCATTCCCTGATGATTTTTGGGTTCGGAACTTCTTTATCAGGAGAACCTTTGTGTCTTCATTCATTGACTATTGGTTGATCTCTGGGTCATAGTGATGAAACTATGTTTCATGAACCATCACAATACGAAGCCAAGATATTTTCACCTGATTTCTCATAATAACCCAAAATCCTTTGAGGTGACAGCACACTTTCTGTGACAGCACACTTTGGTCGGCGTCATTCAAGCATTTGTGGACCCACTTCGCTGAGACTTTCTGCGTGTCCACATGTTGGTAGGTTATGACCCCAACTTGTTCCTTGGATATCTCCAGAGTCTTCTCATTGTTTTTGGTTACTATTCGTCTATCAACTAGGATCATGGCATTCACTGCATCGATGTTTTCAGGTGTTATCGCTGTAGAAGGTCTTCCTGAGCTGGGAGCATCTGTTGTCTCAGGATGCCCAGTTGTAAACTTGGCCACCAATCTCGCAACTGTTGGATATGTTGTCGCACAGCCCCCCTGAAGTCGCACAAAGTTTGATGGATCTCAGTTGCGGACTTTCTTGCAGCACGAAAAACTTGATGGTTCGCACGTCTGTGTCTTCGAATTTCTTCAAATCCTTTGTCTTCTTATAAATAAAAATGACTTCCTTAATATGTTTAAAACTGGTGTGATGTATACTGTATTCTAAAAAAAAGATTTTTTTTCCAACCTAAAGTGTATTCCCCATTTTGTATAACTTTAGGGGAAAAAATCCATTCAGCCAATGGTCAAATACAGAACAGAAACGTAATGTTTTCTTAAGGAAGAAAGACGAGAATGGAAATATAAGTGTATTTGATATTTGGCTAAATTAGAAAAGAATTAATAATAATAATAATAATAATAATAATAATAATAATAATAATAATAATAATAATAATAATAAAATTTGCTACGTTCACTCAAACACATGATGCAGTCGTTATTCATTGCTTATAAATTGAATGCAGATTATATGAAGCACGGTAAATTATAAATAGGCTACTTTGGATAGCACACTTTCTCTTCATTAAAGCAACTAAAGTTGCTTCAATGATTTAAAATTATAGACGTGAACCATAAGTTCTATATATACAATTTTAACGTCTCCCTTGCCATTCGCTTGCTAAACTAGCTACAGTCGTTAGTGTTGTAGTGCAACATGTTCTTGAACTACGCAGTGAATGCCACTGGCACAATATTGAAATGGCACAATATTTGAATATTCAAAGAATATTGTGCTTGGGACTGGAAAACAACGAGATGCAAAAGAATCGCATTCTAACGTGTACTGTGAATGACCGTTAGAAACTCAATATCGCGATCGATCGTTTATTTCGTCAGGACGTAGGACTCTACACTATTTCAGCTATCAGACACTCATTGCGTTTATCGTTCTTTAGTGATGTAACTGGGAATCTGTGTCATATTATATGATATCAAATTCTGAATTATGCTACTTTGTAATATACAGCAATAAGTAATTGTTGTGATATGCACAAAAACTCAGTTTTATAAAATCATATACTTACAAATCAGTATTACTCTCTTACCCGAATTTACAGGTTGCAAAACCCCTCCACATTCACATGTGACAAGCAAACGCGCCTTATTGAATATACTTTAAGAAGGAGGTTTATCCCGTCCCTAGACGGAATTATATCCCAGCTTTCTCCAAACAAAAATGACTGTCATAGATACCTAGAAAATTACGGTTAATTTTAATACAACGAGGACATTTCGATGAATGCTAACTATTTTGCAGTCCATCCTTCAGATATTAAAATGAGATTGATTCTTGTGAATATTAGTGCATTCATTTCGCATTGAAAAACAATGAGTATGTTCCTTATTAAAACTATTTTCATATTTTTTTTATTTATGTGTTCGCGTTTTCCTTAGAAATACAGCAGCTACTGGATGTGATACTGGTTTGAATGTATTCGATGCAAATATAGGAAGCATTATTGAAGCATGGTGATAATGATAATATGATTATCATCATCTAAAAATGATAATAATGTTTAAAAAAATCATTTTCCAAAAATAAATACATCATTAAAACTTTTTATTTCTCAAAAGGAGCGGATAGAGCGCTTTTACCCCATGACTGTATTTGGAAATTGATAATAAGACGATCACCACTTGTATATGTTGGAATGTGTTCTACAGTCGATATTGTTAAAGTTTCTGAGTTAAAGGCAAGTTTTGTTTTTGTTTTTTTTTTGTTTGTTTTATTAGGGCGGAGAAAAACCCTACTTGCTTGTGTAAATATCAATTACTGATTCAGCTAAAAAACTGCTGGAAAAATTATATAAATTAAGTGGATATTAAATCCAACATCATTTCAAAGCCGAATACGGAAACTATAAAAGTTTCGTGCGAAAATTGACCAGAGAGCTTGCGGGAATACATTCTCCGCCATACTACGAGTTGCCCTAGCCGAACCTTATAGGAAGCACGAACGCTCAAAGTGCTTGTATATTCGCCTCCTATTGGTCCATTTTGATAAGGTTTCACTGGTCTGAGACCAGCGAGGAATCTGAATAGTTTAGTTATGGAAGTGTCCCTTTAGGCGAAAGAAAAAAAAGAGAGGAAAGAAAGAAAAGTAGAGCGGATGGAGAAGAGTAGAGCAGATTTGATAAGGTTTCACTTATCAAAATCTTATCAAAACATACCAATAAGAGAATTATATTTTTAGTCACGAATATATACGTGCTATAATTAATTAATCTGGAACAATGTTTATGATTTTTTTCGAGGTTTATACCGGTTACAGAGGTTTTTACCAAACCACTGTACATGCAGCATAATAAATCTCGCCTGATAAATATCAAGAAAAATTAAAGAGACATTACAAAATATAGAACAAAGGGTTAAAGTATTTATTTGTAAACATTTTGCCCACATATCACAGACAATGGCCTTTCCTTTGAAAGTGAGGTAGCCTGTCTCATATGGAAGTAGCGGAGTTAGCAAAACCTGTCCCCATAGCAATGCACCTAATATACAATCATAGTAGACTTCAAGAATAAAGATTAACTATCCCCTATTCTCTTGGATTGGTTTCACAAGCTTGCATGATGCGCTGCGAGTCTAAGTAAGCATAAAACAGGAAGGATCGCAGGCATTCTCAGTACACGATTAAATAGGACATGTAGATCGACATAAAGATTCCAGAAAGCCCTAAGGGCATTTTCAGTAAGGTAACAAATGACCATTAAATTCCTACATTGGGTGAAGAAAAAAAACGAAGAAAGATTAACAGATTTCCCACACGAGATAGAAGGGAAGAATGGTTATTAGATAGGTTCAGATTAAGAAGATGTGATGCTGCTGCACAGCCTTCTTTATAAATACTTTCCGCAGGCAATCTACTCTTATGTAGAATTTTCATTTGTCCATAGTACTCCATACTTATATTAACATATATTAGAGATGGCATGTTTCGAAGAATATTTTTCATGTTAGTTTTAGGTTCCTCCCGACTAATAGAGGTCAATTTTCCAGATTCTCCACAATATCGTAGGCCAGAAAAGCAAGAAATATGAATAGTTTAGTTAACGAAGTTTGTCTTTAGACGAAAGAAAAGAAAGAGGAATAAAAGAAAAGTAGAGATTTTTGGACAAGATGAAATGCTATATAAATGTCGAGTTACTTGATAATTTAGTAATGTATTCTGATATTACTTTAGCATATGAAATGCGAATAATGTCTTTTTTGAACAGAAAATGAAGAATTCTATAAGTATTGACTGATTTCTTGATGAACGTTTCACAGAAAATTTGAGCTAATAATGCTAATTTATTCTTAATAGATGACTTACTTTTGATATTGTAAGTCATTTGCAGAACATGGAGCATTTCTTCCGAAATACAGAGAGGGGAAGGCTTCCATCCGCTTGATACGCGGGGAATATTATAGAATGAAATGGTTAACATAAGTTTTCCCTTCTTTATTTCGATAGGTTATGTTACACAAAAATAACTGAACAGTGAACCACTTCATATCCATGGAGTGAATCAGCTTCATGAAGAAAAATTTAGGGAGAGTACGAAGTTCGAAATGAAATACTGGTGAAGACAGCTACATTCTGCGTGTTGACTCTTACGAAGATAAATACAAAGGAGAAATATGCGATCAGTACATTGCTGTAATCCGAGAAGCGATTGTGATTCCATCAAAGATTCTTGAATCTATAAAATCAATGCTGTATTCAGTACACTCCCGTTCGAATGTACTGCAAAGCTGAGCGATATCTTCAGGACACTTTTTTTTCTATGCTTTTAAGAAAACGTAATTAACATGATATTACACACCACTATTCAAAGTAATTTAAATACTTTTTTGATGATTGATAATTTTGATACTTTAAGTATTTAAAGTGTCCTGAAGGACATGCATTCAATTTCATCTGCAATCCTAACAGTCATAGATATGGATGTTCATAAATGTCTTTAGTCTGTAGATGACTTTCATTACCAAATAAGAAAATTTATCTACCCATTGAATGCCCCAAATAGTTTTTAAAAACACCATACTTGTTATCTAGAGCAGAGTTCCAGAATTACCTATAACATTTCATATATATATACACTAGGGGGATCCGCCGCCCCCCCTGGTGCCCACGGCGCCCAACTCCCCGAGTTCTGGGCAGGTAAGCCGTAAACTGGTAAGACAAAAAACGTGACATAAAAAGGTTTCAAATTTTAGCTTATCTTTTTACATATATATATATATATATAAGCCAAATTTCTAGCACAGCTCTGGACAGATATCGTTTAATAAGAAAATCGATAAAATCAGAGTAGTTACGTTGAAATACTGACAGAAAAAGGTGCAAAGTTTTTGTGCACACTGAAGTTGAAGAGAGTGCAAGCTGTATATTTACAAGAAAAGACAAGGAAAAGTCTTTATGTGAATTTCAACTACGAGAGGTTTTCTAACTTGTAATACATTAGTACCATACCAAAGATAAGGATTAACTGATCCGGGATTCTTTGATCGGAAAGCGCAGATTCTAACAAGACTGCAAATTTGCAAAATATACTATCTACATAATTGTCCGGACACCCCTGTTATTTGAAGTTATGGAACATATCAGGTTTGTTAATAAAATAAAAATCAGTGTACAGATAGTAGGAAGCAGTATTTCATCATAGCAGTTGAATACAGGTGGAATGGCAACACGACGTGAACTCAATAACTTCGAGAGCGGTGCGATCTTGAGCTGTCACATTAATGGAAGGTCTATGCTTGCCAATGGCGCTCACCTGGAGCATCCAAAATCAACGGTTGGCGATGTGATCAACAAATGGAGACATTCTGCATCACTAGTGTAGGAAAGCACCCAGGGAGGCCACTGAAAGTGACTGAGAGGGACAGGAGGGAGTTAAAACTTGTGGAACGCAAAAACTGGCTACAATGGCCACAGACCATCCGTGATGAGTTCCAGAGCGTTGACACCATGGTGAGAACTACTACTGTACGAAAATGGCTAGTTACTGGAATTCCACGGAAGCAGCAGCACACAAGTCGATCATCACAACAACGAACAAGGCGGCTCGTCTGGCCTGGTGCAAAGAGTATGTGAACTGTACAATTGACCAGTGGAAAACGGTATTCTGGAGCGATAAATCAAGCTTCACCTGTTTCCAGTCTGCAGGAGGATAGCGGTTGATAGAGCGCCGAGATATTCTTGAGGAATAACTAAGAACCCATAAGAAGGAGGGATAAGGAAAAAACCTGAAAATCTGACTCCAACATTCTATATGTAATAGAAGAAGAACGAACTTCATTCCTGATGCATTTTCTTTTTTGCAGACACACATGATTGTCTTTAGGTGGGAAATGAATTTCGTCCTCCTGTTCGAGACCATCTCCTCTCTAATTAGAGGCCGGAAGTGGCTTAAAAATGTTGCAAGTTTGGTCGTCACAACAGGGTTTCTGGTCTTGTTAAAAAAATAAATAAGAAATAGAAAAATGTGCAGCCCCAGTTAAAATAGAAAAAAAATTTTTAGCCCACCCAAGGTACAAATTGTACAAATTTAGGTTTACAAATAAATAAATAAACCTTTCGTGGGTGAGAGCCACATTACAAAAATTAACCAGAAAGCAAAAATTAATATAAAATGCGCTATGAGATGATGTCACGTTTATCATTTAAATCAATCTGTGTTTATGAATTATGTGAGATAATGTTAAGCCTATTCGAAGTTCTACGGAAACTGAAATGTTGAAGTTAATAGATTATAAAATGCGAGATTTATTTCTCTGCTAGTTGACAGGCTATTTTTATTATATTCGTATAACACAGGACAATTCCTATTAATGGTATTATAGTCGTATTATAATTATATTAATCGATATATACACATCTACATAAAAATGTGCCCACATGAAGAGAAGACATGAGAAACCAAAAAAGTCTCGTAGACTATGCTATTGAGGATAGCTATACGCTGGTTGAGAACGCTGGAGTATACAGGGAATTTGAAACAGGAAGGGATCACGGATTGGTTTTGAGATTACTATGATATTGAAAAAAAAAGATGTAAAAAAGTCGTAAAAAGAATCAAAGTTCAGCAGCTTTTAGAGTTAAACTATACAGGTAAGAATGCAAATATTACGGGAACGAAAATCGAGTTTGAAAATAATAATAAAATCTTAAAGACTAAGTGGAACACTATGAAAAATCCAGTAACTGATTCAGCCAAAGAGGCATGTTGTGAAGTTGTATGCAAGGATAGAATAACCAGAACTCTTTGGTTGACTGAAGAAGTGAAATATGTCCTGTAAAAGAAGAAAGCATATCGAAAGTTCCTAGCAAATCAATCGACAGAGGCTATACGAGAATAGAGAGAAAAATGTACGAAAGTAAAGAAAAGCAGAATGTAAAAGTAGCTAATCAAAAGTCAGGGAAGATTTTGATAAGAATATATAAGTTAGGGGGTCGAGGAGACAGAACATAAGAATATAGAAGTGTCAGGAAGGTGACAAAATGTTCTGGATGTTATTGTAAAAAGAAAAAAAAATGAGAAATGAAGAAAAATGTTCTGTAAAAGAAGCCGAACATGATATAGGTAATATGAAAAGTGAAGATAAAGATATCCTACGTATTTGAAGTAATAAATTTTTGAAAGAGAGGATAGTTAGGACGAAGATTTCAGAATTGGGTTGACAACAGAAAGTACTTTTCGTTAGTCAGCATGGGTTTGTTAAAAGAGATCGTGTTTTAGCAATCTGCTTAGTTACTATAACAGGGTGACAAACGCATTTGATGACGGTGATGCATAAGCAATAGTATATTTAGATTTTGCAAAGGACTTTGATAAACTGCCACCTGACAAGCTGGTAATTAAGTTGGAAGTTATGAGGCTAGGTAGTAGATTATTGCCCTGGATTACTGGCTGTCTCATTGGTATCAGGGAATGTACGATATCCCAGAAGAGGAGAGTCACTACTGGTATACCCCAAGGGTCTGTTTTAGAACCGTTTCTGTTCACCTTGTATGTTAAAGATATTGGGAGAGGTCTGAATGTTTATATATGATGCACAGTTGGGGAAAACTACACTAGTGTCCAAAAGCTAAGTCGAATTACATTTTACCTATATATGAAAACATTTTCATGACAACAGTCAGATGTGGACATAAATTTATTGTCAGCATAATAATAACTTATATTACACAAAAATGTGTTATAAATTCCGTACAAATTAAATCGCAATATATTTTTGGCAAAAATTACAAATAAATTTCCAAAAGACGTAGTTAAGGAATTAATGTATAGTACTCACAGAAAACTATGCGGTGAGACATTTCAGTATGGAATATGTCTACCTCGAACATGGTGCGATATAGCTCTCACAACGTAGCATCAAGTGATTTATGAGTTCTTGACACGAACTGGCTCACTCCTCCTTCACAGCAAGGATAAGATAAGAATATAGAAGCTGTCAGGAAGGTAACAAAATGTTCTGAATGTTATTGAAAAAAAAATGAGAAATGGAGAAAAAGTGCTGTAAAAGCACTTTTACAGCACTTTGTATATGATGCACAGTTGGGGAAAACTGTGCATCATATTCGGGCAGCAATGCGTCCCAAACGTGTTCTATGGGGTTGAAATCTGGGGATCGTGCGGTCCACTCAATTCTATTAATATCTTGGTTTTACAGAAGTATCCTCACTGCTCGTGTACAATGTGGTGTGGCATTATCATCCATAAAAATAAATTCTTCGCATACAGCATCACGAAATAATGACACATGACGTTCAAGAAGTAAGTCACAATGTTGTCCACCAGCCATAGTCCCTTTTTTTTCAGCACGTGTAGCTTGGTGAGTCCACAATAATTCAGAAGGCATTGTCAGGCGGTCGAATTATTCCAGATGGTTGGAATGTATAACTCATATTACCTAGCTCTAAAAGGAGAAGGAAAATTCTGTAAGAATTAGAGAGGGAATGGCATGCTGAGTATTCTAGGAAATATTTATGGAATCGTACTTAAGAAGAAGCTATAAAAATTGCCAAATAGAAACTTGGAAAAGAACAATCTACGTTAATACCAAATAGGGGATGTTAGGATCAGATTGTACGATCAACTTGATGTATGAACTGTGCCAAATGAATTTCGTATCCAGTCATAATTGTGTGTATTTAAGGAAGGAAAGTAACTTGAAATCTTATCTTCCAATATTGTTCTGTTATAACGGAAATAATTCCCTCGACATTTTTATTCAGAGTAGCCAATTATTCTTAGAAATGTGTCATGTGACATATTTCACCGGCGGAACACTTGTGGCCAGTTCGTGGAACACCAGTGTTCCGGGGAACACCGGTTAAGAACCACTTGACTAGACAATGGAATTACCTAAGCTGGTATAGTGGTGAGCCATGACTATAGTTATATGGTGTAAGAGAGAAATTATCCAAAACACTATACTAGCATTATACAAGAAAGTTTTGAAGCCAGTTTTAGCTTATGGATCCGAGAGCTGGGTCAGAAATCAGTCAATCAATCAAGGACTAAAGGCTGCAGATATAAGAGCTCCGAGAGAAAGAGAAATTAGAAGAGCGAATAGATGTTATCGATGGCAATACTATATTAAAAATGAAGATATTAGGAACTTAACGCTATTACAATTCAGGGATGTGTGGGAAGAGCTAATCTCAAGAGTTAATGTTACTTAAACAGAATAAGAAAGGAAAGATTAGAAAAACATAGGTGACAGATGCAGTTAGAATTACCTCAGATGGCCGAAATATAAGATTGAAAGATAATAGACTAATATGGAGGAAAGTTGTCGATAAGAATTTAGTATGAATGTAAACGTTCATTGTTATGTGACCCATTAAAGTTTTATTTGTAAACTGCAGTGCATTCGTACCGTGGGTGAGCTAATATTTTTCTTTTGCAATTTATATTGATTTTATTGTACGTTTTTATGTTTTATTCATTTTTGCTTTGTCTGTAAACCCTGCTCTAAAGATGAAATTCATCTCCCACCTGAAGAGATCGAACCGCTACCTGTTGGCTGGAGAGCGGATACGTTAAATGCTCGAACAATCAGTCGTATATATATATATATATACGACTGATTGTTCGTATATATATATATATCCTCGAAGGGTGTATATCAGGAATTAGATGATAATAATGATGATATTGAAAAGCTGAAATTGAGATCTCTTTTTTATTTCATTGTTTATTGTTATGTAGACTGAGAAGATTAGTTTCTATTCTACCTTGAACAAGTCTTAAAACTGACAAATAGCATTTTACGTTGTTCTTTCTATTCTTATTTTGTTTTGTTTTCTATTATTTCGGAATTTGATATAATAAAAAGCAAAGAATCCTATCTGTTATTCATATATCCGATCTGTTATACATATAACATGTTATACATCTATATAATAATAGGTAATATTATACCAATTATAGTTACACTTGTATGTAGTTTTGCATTTATAAGTAGCTTATACCTTTGTTATTAATACAGTGAGAAAATCGTGTAGTGATGTCAATACATCTTTAAGCTAGTCTGCGAATATTTAGTGAGAAAATCATACAAAATGCAATTGATGGAAGAGGGTGACTGGACTAAAAAGCAATAAAGAATGGCAGCTGAAATCAGACAAAAGACATTATAAGATTATAATATGAAAAACTAATCATGCCCACCGATTTCTCAGATATGGTGATGATGGTTAGTTGGTTATGGGGAAAGAAGAATCTATTCCAACCCTCAGATCTCATCCCCCATTTTCATGTTCACTTGCCAGGCACCTTCCTATTCAAATTTCGATATTTTTACTCCCTTGATCCGGTTCCCAATATTTTCTGAGACTCCAGATACAAGTGCTATCTTAGACAATTTCCTCATCACACCAAATTCTTCTAGATTCTATAGATATCCTCTAGACTAGTATTACGCACTAAAACCTTTTACAAGTATACCCGATGTTCTATACTGACTGAATCCACGTTAAGTGCTCAGACCATTCTGTCTATTTTGAGAAGGAAAAACCTTGCAACCTCTGTGTGAGACAAGTACGGAGCTTTTTTTTAAAGACACGTTCCTTGCGCCAGCGAAGAGAATAAAACCAATTCTTTTCCAACTGGTTGACGCATTTTGAATAATCTTATCAACTGTTCTACTGAAGAATCGTATAGCGAATATGACTTTGGTTTTGCCCATCAGGCAAATATAAAGTATTTTGGGTGAATATTTGTACCGATAAATCGATAAACGAATAAAACCTACTAGAGAATACCACAGCCAACTTTACCGTTTGTAATTATGAAAAGGGATCATTTGATACTGAAAGGTGAGGAGGAAAATACTCATTTTTTTAAACTATCCTCATTCTGATAAACGATAATAATCAGTGAAAAACTGTCTCTTGGGAATTCAGAATGAGAACGCAATTGATACTCAGAGTGAGTATCAATTGCGTCCTTAAAAACTAAAATAAATGCATAAATTTCCTACACATATGCAGTGTGATGATTTATTTGAGTATGACTTTGAATCCCCAAGAAGACTGTGTACGCTCGTGTTTATGACATGGAACAGCCGGCTATATGCAGTAGTAGGTAAGGAAACGTAGGAACATCACTATGAAAGGGAAGCTGTATTATATCTGGTGCTCGCCCCCTCCCCACTCGTCCAGCAAATCGACTTCTAGATAGGGTTCGATGCACACTCCGTTACTGAGGCTCCAGTCTAGAAAGAAAGCAGAGGGCATCTTAGTATCACAATGTAGGTCTAAATGGCGTTCCAAGACTCCGAGCAAAGGGCTGCTGCCGCTGATGTTAGCAACGTACGCGTGCGCTTCTATTTTGCATAACCGTAGTCGATCGATCACTGTGGAAGCTCAGAAGTTGTCGAGAAAGAGGGAAGGAGAAAGAGAGAGAGAGAGAGAGAGAGAGAGAGAAAGAGAGAGAGAGAGAGAGAGAGAGAGAAGGGGGAGAGATAGATAGAGAGAGAGGCGACGCGCTCCCCAAGGATATGCCGCATTCTCCGTCTCTGAAAGAAAGTTTGCCACATAAAAACCATCGCAGAAACGAGTAGATTATTGGAAAGCGTGGGGAGAATGGGGAGGGGGAATTTCAGAACGAATAATCCGTTCGAAGAGCAGTTTTGAAGTTTGGCATTTTTTTTTTTTTTTTTTTTTTTTTTTGCTGCCAGTGAAAAATGGTTGTCTGATAAATTTTTATACTGAAGATACCAGCAGTAGCTCGACTTAGTAAGCCATAAATTTTAGATTTCATAGAATTACCACCAGGAGGCATTTGAGTAAGGTGTCTACTACAACAGCCCGGTAAGTATCATTCTAGAGACTGATTATATTGGAATACGTCTCATTTTTAAATGATTTCGTGTCAACTTTCTAAGAGGATTACCTCCGAAAACAATAACTGTATAATATCAAATTCGACTTAAATTAATTTCGTATTAATTTCTTAAAATTAATACGCACATTATATAAAAATTTGACACTGAGCAAAATTTTGTTTTACCCGCTATCGATAGGTTGCGTCAATGCTTCAGAAATTTAGCTGCTCCCAAATTTATAAATCATTTCCAGATTGGGTTTTTCATGCTGACGGAAGACTATCTTACTTGCGTAACTGAACAAAAATTTGACAATCTTTACTTAATAATTCAATGAAAGTTTGCTAAAATATTATGTTTTGAAACAGCTCTCCAAGGTATTTTAATATACGAATTATTGGTTTGAATAATGGTCGATGACTAATACTTAGAGGCTGCTGCAACTATGTATGTTCACAGCGTGTGTTCTTCCGGTACGAATTGTATGCTACGCCCGATGACAAACGTGAGTTTCGAAGAAGAAGAAAATCCCGAATAATCCAAATGAGACCGGATAACTCACTTTCAGCTTGAAAGGACTATTTTCCGTTTCTCAGACATGATCAAACCAGATCTTTGTAATCGAAGAGAAAATATCGTGACATCCTCGCCGACTGAGCTATGCGGGGAATAGTTACTTAAAAAACTCCACTCAGTTCAAGTATTCGATTATGCTACTTTTGGCTAAAGTTTATTTAATGGTCCCTTAGAAGATAGGTCGAAAGCCAGAGAAAGGCAAATATGTATCGCGACATGAATTCAAATTCTGCTGATGTCAAAAATATTGGTGTGGTGTGAAGTGATAATCACTACCCACTGTCTGAGAAAAATTTCTATATACTCTTATCAAAGAATATGAAAGACAAATCACGTACTTTAAATCTTTATCATGGTTAGCTATTATTCCTCTTGTCTATAACTTAACAGTAAGCTATAAATAATGTCTATTTCACCAGATACCATGTTTCAGGTTCTAAATTCTAAACTTACATTACTTACATAAACCGCATGCATTCTTCGAAACCATATTTTAATGCCAAGTTATATATTTTCTGATTTTGACGAAGTCCATTTCAGCTTGCAGTCTTCCAACTCCTGCTCACTCTTACTGTTTCAATATTTACCCCATCGATCAACACTTCTGTGTCCGCGCGGTTAGCCCAGTGACTATGCTTTGCAACCATATGCCTGGGGAAGGAGTGTCCTAGGTTCGATTCTCGTCGCAGACGTGAGGAGCTTAAGGATCTTCCTCATCCATAGCTAAGTTAGCCGGTCTTGGGCGTGGATAGCAGGGTTTTCCTCCCCAGTTTATCTGGGTGTTTTTTATCCCGCAAGTAGGCAAACCGGCCCCGTGAACACACACGGATCTACAGCCATAAATATTTAACTCACCATGAGGGGGCTCAACTTGCCCCAACATGGACGGGGAAGAAAAGGGAGGGAACTCCATACGAATAAATAAATAAAAACACTTCTATGATTAGCTTTAATTATTCACTACACCATTGCTTCCATCTGAAAATCGTCATTTTTATTCACTTCATCTTTCTCTTGTGTTAGACTCAATGACCTTTCAAGGTCAAGTAACTTGGTTTCTTTGAAACCTAATTAATGCTCAGATAGGGAGACTAATCTCCTAACACGCTTTGATATCAAGATTAGTTCGTTATGGCTGTCAACGGCGTGAGTTCATCTGACCAATTTGTCTGTTTTGGGAATGAAAAATTCGAGTTTCCAGAAAGAAGGGAAAAATAAACATTCGTCGAGTGAGGCTGGCTAATTCACCTTCAGCTGAAAAAGATTCTTCACGTTCTACAAGGGATTCAAAACTAGGTCTTTTCGTCCAAATAGACTACCCTTTTTTTTTTTTAATATACGTTTTCTGTGATATATACCACTTTTGAGACAATCCGTCTGAGCAGCTCTTCTACGCCTTCTTTTTTACTCAAAATTTCCAACTTTATTCTCTCAGGTTCGTTTGCTTTCCATATCTTTTTATCATTCTACGCGGGATTATCCAGATGACTTCTCTTCTTACCAGTTATACTCACGGACCAATAAAGATACCGAAATATTGTTATTAGTAATGACACAAATTCTTCACTTCCATGTATAGCAGATTCCTTATTTCCCTCCTTTTCTGATAGTAATTTTCTTTGTTGCATTGGAGATGTCATCTTTCTTGCGATTAACTTAAAGACTTTGTATTGATCCCTTTTTTGTTCAGGTCTCTCTTTTGTTTTTCGCAATTATTTTCGAAGCTTATGTTGGTTTGCATTATCGATGTTAAAATACTAAAACCACGTGGTTAATTAACTAGGTTATTTTTGTTAATCTTTGTCTCTGAATATGTGATTTAATAAAAATCTGATCCTAACTTTAATCCAAATGATTGGTCACGAGAAATACTTCAGTGCTGAAAAAGTGATTGTATTTACTATTTTAATGCAATAATCGGATTCTTAGGTTACCGATAAATATGACAATGGCTTTCAAGTCCCAGTTACCCTCAAAATGTTTCCTGTGCTCTCTGTACTAAATATGTAATCATTGCAAACATGTTACTGGTCTATTATAATTAATTTCAAAAAAATGTCAGTTTGTCACATGAATAAACAGTAGTTATAGTTTGCTGTTTCGTAAAAACCTTACTTATCATTCTGAGTAAGACCACCAACCGGCTTACGAGAGTCTGCAGTGACTTGAAAACGTTCTATGTTTGATCGTCAACGCAGAGTTTCCTGAGTTATCTTAACAATAAATAAAATATAAAAAGTATATAAAATTAATTTTAGAAAAAAAAATTAAAACATATCCTTAACTACTTACTATACTAATATACTAACAGGTTTGCAACCTTTCGTTAATGGGGGCCACACACAAAAAATAATAAATAAATAAAATGAAGTGGGTTAGCCGTTGCTGATGCTGTCAATGACGACATTGACGACAATCTTATATTTGTTGTCAATGACGACAATGATAAAGACAACAAAAGTACAAAAAAGTACTTTCATTTCATTTCGCTAATATTAGGGCATCATTACAAGTATTTCCCAGTTCTGTCTTATTTCTCACAAAAAAAGAACCATTTTCCCCCAGCATTGTTTTCGGTAACACTCAAATTCACAGACAAGACGAAATTTCTCTTCTCGGAATTACCTTGACATCAAGTCTCTCCTGGCATAAACACATCACAACCATTGCATCCTCAGCTTCTAAATAACTTGGTTTTCTCTTTCGCACAAGACGCTACTTCACCTCTAAATAGCTGTTAACACTCTACAAGTCACAAATCCGCCCAGCTCTCGAATACTGCTCTCACATTTGGAGTGGGGCTCCAAAAAGCTCCCTCAAAATGCTTGATTCAATACAGAGGAGAGCAATTAGACTAATAAATGACCCATCGCTCACCAACTCGCTCCCCTACTTTCACATAGACGCTTGGTCTCTGCAATCTGTATATTCTATAAATACTTTCACGGGAAAGCACTGTTCCACAGTACTGCCGTACTGTGGAACAGTCTTCCCCCTGACATATTTCCCAAGGAATAGAATATACAGGCGTTTAAATCAAATGTAAACAAGTTTCTCCTTTCACAACCCATCGCCCATATAGTACTATCGTACTATAGGTTGACCAGCCAACCTCCTATATATGGGCCCAACATAAAAAAAAAATGTATGATGTGCGCCAGACATGCCTCAAAACCTAATTTGTTGTTCTTTATCGAGTCCTATTGACAGTTATATCCTCACAGCTGTTCCAACTACATGAGTATAAAAAAAGAGCGGAAGATGCGCTTTTCCGGTTCTGAAATGCTGTACCAAACTTTGATTTCCCTCTATAATGATCAGCTCCAGCTCAAACTTTCCTTGCCTAGCTTTGTTGCCTCCATTTGCTGCTTTTCCCTCACGAGTAAGTACCACGCTACTAATTCAGACGACCACGCTTGCCTCTTTGAGCATTTATTTCTGAAATTTGATTTCACACAGTCTAACTACCCAAAGTGTGAATGTATCTTCCTTTCAGACTGCTTCCAATCATGGATTTTAGGCAAGTCTCATGCCATCGCTTTCTTGGTATTATATTTCTTATTTTATATATGTTAGTTTGGGGCAGTCTGCTATTGTTCGTTCGATTTATCTAGATGGTCTAATCTTTTCTTTTTTTTTAATATTTACTTATTGAATTTTGCTTATATTTATTTACTTAGTTAATTAATTTTATATTCAAGAATTATAAAATTCCTTCATTTATTTTATGATCTTACTTGGTATATCCAACTGTTTTATTACGAAATTTCGTTTCTGTTTTTTGATCTGTTTTCATTCTTCTTTTTTATGGTCTATGTTTCATTTCCATAAAATAAAGTTACTTCAGACAGACAGGTCCTTATCCATTGGGCTAAATGAGCTATAGCCCAGGGGCGCCATTGATCAATATATG
This sequence comes from Typopeltis vanoorti, assembly GCF_054136105.1. Classification (NCBI taxonomy): domain Eukaryota; kingdom Metazoa; phylum Arthropoda; class Arachnida; order Uropygi; family Thelyphonidae; genus Typopeltis; species Typopeltis vanoorti. The sequence continues at coordinate 79,708,795 of NC_143573.1, read as the reverse complement.
TATCAAATAATACATATAGTTAATTATATGTATTATTTAATTATTGCTCAATCCAATGTGATTAAGGCGGCAATTGTTTTTTAGCCCAGGAGCGCTCAAACTTGTTAAGACGCCACTGCAGACAGACTGTTATATAGTCTGATTCTGGTGTGTTTTTATACCAGTGATGGCTTAAATATATTATTTATTATACTGTTTGCTTTATAAAATTTGATATTCTAATGTCTATATCCTTTTCATCTTCATATGATAAAACTCATCCCAGGTATTTGAAAGCATTTACTTGTTCTAATATTTTACTAGTTATTTTACTTCTTACTGGGTTTTCTCCTATGAAAGAAATTATTTTTCTCTTTACTTTTGATATTCTCATATTATATTGTTCGGAAATTTCATTTAATGATTTTACTGATCTCTGTAGGTCACCTTCTCATGTAGCTAATAAAAACTGATCATCTGTAAATAATAGTGTATCTATATTTATTTGTGAGTTTCTTTGTACACCAAATGGGTGAACTTGTTTCCAGATTGTCATAATGAGACTTCAGTGTTCGTGGAAACTAACTTCATGGAAAACTTCTTTTCAAGCAGAGCGAGAAGTCGAAATATATGCTGCCTTTTGTTTTTTTTATTATTATTATTTTTTATTTATTTATTTTTTTTGGGGGGGACTTCTGCTGTTAAGTGGTAGCAAATATCTTGTTAGGTAATTTATGTTAGGTGATAGCAGTATTTGCTATTACCTAATGCAAATTGTTCACTTCTCTGCCAGAATATAAGATAATTCATTTACCAACACACTGGGGCTATTCTTAACTAGCTTTCCTTCCAAATACACTGTAGATGTCAACGCTTCTCTTGCCAATTGCTATTGCTACCAGAATATTCCACACTTCCTTCTCTTGCGAATGATTAATCTCATCAAATCTCAATCACGCCCATCCTGAAATAAGCCTTACTGAAATGACAGCATTCATTCATTCCTTACACAACTCAAAACTCCTGACTTGATTTAAATCCAGGCTTTGGCTCTCCGACAAGTGTGCCAAAGTGGATCAAGATAAAAATTAAGGGTATATTCAATGGCACAATTCAAAAACCCTAGCTTATTGCTCATCATATACAACAGCCCAAAACAATTGTAAGAAAATAATTAGCATATCCGAATTAGAATTCGCGAGGGCCAAATTCGAAAAGCTTCCCTCCTAGTAAAACTGCAATCCAGTCTTCTGGTCGCATGCTAAGTCTGTTGAGTGTAAATTTTGTCCTTCCTGTTTTCTATCATTTTTGACAACCTCGTGATATCGTGGTGACATTAGCTTCATCGTGAGTGAAATCTTCCGTAAGAAAGGGACGAAACATTTCTTTCTATAAACTTCAAAAAACCTGACTAAAAGACTCTTGTGTCATTTTCCCCCTCCAATTCACCTGTAGACGAAAAAGCCATATATCCTACGCTACAGAGCAAAACACCAGTTCCAGTTCGGTTGAAATGATCAAGTTCATTAACGACTAGCTTCAATACCAGACGAACCATCTGTTATTTAGTTAATTATATGGATCTAATATCTAGTTCTATGGCAGACCTGAATAATCTTAACACCTTTATACTCAAACTGGAGAGGTTAAGAGAGAATCGTGAAACATAACATGATGAGCAACGGTCAAATTCTACTGGGAATTTGATCAGAACTAATATTAAGGCGTTCTTACCAACTTTCATCTTTTGGTCTACCTCTTGACCTTTGTGACTGGATTCCCGTCTCCCTCTCGAATTGTTTCTTAAATGCCATAATGGATGGTTTCCTTTTATGAAATTTCTTTATGAATGGCAAGATACTCAAGAACCTGTTCTCTTGCTCATTCTCTTTCTTTTATACGTGCATATCAATGATTACCTCCTTTGACTAAACTCAAATCCTATCTCTGATTTTTTGGTGACACTACACCCCAATCCTTTTTCTCGAGACACCTCGCAGTACTCAAGTTATTTAAGCTTCAAGATATTCCATAACCAATGTCTTACAAACTGATCTCCTCACCATTCTGAAGTGGAGTAAAGATGAACTAGTTAATTTCAATGCTGTACATTTGGCTTATTTCTCTTAAGAAGTGGTTTACGTTATTTCCACTTTTTATAATGTTACGATTTCAGAAGAATTTTTTTAGGTTGACTTTCACATCCATCCTCTTCTCGGCATAAACATCTTCAGGCATCTTTTAGATTCAAAACATTACTTCTCGCCTGTACAACATCATAAATCACAATTTTTCCATTTCTTTTCCGTAGGAAAGGTTCTAAATCCGTAATTCCTCACACTTTTGTAGAAATCAGCTTTAGCTATCGAAACATTTTGCTACCGCTATTCTTTTAGATGTTCCAGCACGGAGTCCAAGTAGTGGTTTGTGGATGACATTGTCAATCCAGTTCAGAGTTGGGAGTAAAAGTTAAGAGTTGGGCATTCTAGTGTCTAAAGAAGATTCCATTTGGTTAGAAACATGGAACGACTTCGAATTCCATCCAAGTAGTGAAAAATCTTTTTTAAGAGCTTTTCACCGAAAGTGAGTTAACCAATCACATAGAGCAGAGGCAGAGTTTATTTTTCGTTTACTCCATTTTTCACCCCTCGATATTGATAAACCGGCAAAAAAACGCGCAGTTGATAGAAACGCACTGATCTCATACACTTAGTTGCGCCAGTTATAATTCAGATACAATCTAACCCAAGCAAGAAGGAGAGTTTGATTTTAAAAATAATGCCTGGGTATAGCCTAGTAAAACCTAGCAGCCATTAAAAAAAGTGTGATAAACGCAATGTGTGAAAACAAACTGTTGAAATCTTCAAAATCCACATTATGAATATAGTTGTCTTAATTCTAAGTTCAGCGATGCTCGTCTTCTTCTTCAGTATGCAAACTATACTAACTGTCATCACTTAAACTCAACTTTGAGATTCTTAAAGCATTATTCTCTTTTACGCATTGAAAAACACGTGAAATATATTCCAAAATGCTCCTGTCACTCAGATTCCAGCACTTGTGATATGTGTGAAACAGCTTCCAACTTAGATTCTCCTCGTTTTCATCATCTTTGACTGAAACTCGCTTTCTGCTTCATTCTGTCGAAGTTCTTTGTTATCTAGGCATCTTAGACCACAACTTAGTGTTCGTCGCAGTCGTCCTCGTCGTTGTTGTTGTTGTTGTTGTTGCTGCTGCTGCTGCTGTTGTTGTTGAGAGACCTCCAGGGAGGCCACATGCTACACACACCAGCTATCATACTTATTCTTGAATTCATTCACATTTGTTTGAACTCACAACATCCTTTCTTTCTATTTCTTTAGAATCTTCCCTGTTCTGAGACTCATAATAAACAGCCTGGTCAAAGGAATAGACAGTTCAACTGAACATCCTTTTAGCACACGTGTGGTTAACATATCAGTCCCTATTGCTCAATTCTTATTTAGTTTGTGCAACAGTTCTAATATCTCGTCTTCATACACCTGCGTTTCTTTACTCATTGAAGAGGTATCAGTGAGCTCAATGTTGCGTTCGTTAGGTTGATAGCTTTTAACAAAATGGACACTCATTAGTTGAACAACCTATTCTACTCTGCAACCCTCATGCCATCTGAATTTAGAAGAGTAATTCTTTCATATTCATTTCTTGCAGCATATCGATAGAATTCTTGTGGGTTGTCTTTACCACGCAGAGCTAGTTTCTTTTCTTGCTCAAACTTTGCTTTCCGTACAACAGTTGTGACTATTCTAGACTGCTGCTTATAACTTTCATAACGACATCATCCTTATGGCACACGGTATTCCTCCCACATAACCGTTTCTTATGAATCTCTTGTTTAATGAGATTACACATCCATTTGACTCTTACCCTATTTATTCTTCAAACTCTCGGGACACATTCTGATATATCATCATTTAAGTATCGTTTAAATGCTTCCCATGCACTGTCGATATTCTTCAATCCCATTCCACTGAACCCAGTATAGTCCTCAGTTGGTCATAATTTCCTGCTTTTTAGTTCAGCACGTTACCTTTTCTGAATGGAACATTCATAAACTTAGTCACTTCCCAAGTGAGTACCGCGTGATTACTGTCTCAGGCCGGAGGCAGTATGGTTAAGTCTTTAACTGAAACGCCCTCTGACACTATAATCAGATTTAACACTCTTTGACCTCGACCTCCAAGACACATGTTACTTGAAAAAGTTGTCCATCAACAGCTCAATATATGCATTTTCATTCTTCTCATGAGATTCTACTGCTACCCAATCAATATTTGGATAATTAAAGTCTCCAGTTATGATTACTCTTTTCGCGCTCATCGTTTCTATTCGGTGATGCATTTCTTCATCACTAAAAACCGATCCACCAGGTCTGTAACAACACCCCACTCTGGTGTGAGGTGGAATCTAAGAAGAATTGATCTTCTTAGATTCCACCTCACACCAGATGGCTTCAAACTCACTGCCACATGAAATACTGTTACTGATATTGCAGTCATCAGTCTCAACTCTACCTGGATTCACGACATTTGATATCATTAGCAACACACCCCCTCCTCTCCTTTCCTATCCTGTCTATCCTTCCTAAATAAAAATATTGTACCCTTGACACTCGATACCAATTAGTATGTCTGATTCTGATAGCCAGGTCTCACTAATGCCTACAATCTGAGGTCCAAACATATTGACCAAGGCAACAAATTCGTGTACAGACATAATAATCTACCTGCTTGTTCTTTTGTATACTCTTGTCTGCAGTCTGCATGACACAGTTGGTCAACTTGCAGATCTCTGTTCTTCACTAGTTCCTTATACATTTAGACATCTTTGCACATGTTTGATGGGTCCGAACCGAACGAACACAAAGTCGAAATCTTTCTCTCCTCGTCAACATTTTCCATGATAAAGCCCATTCCTGTCATTAATAGTTATATACCATTGTAGTTGTTACACTCACATTCACACCATTCCTCCCTTTATAATTTGGTTTTCCTGACTCTCTGTGTTAGGTCTAATGCTAGTTAGTTTTTTCTAGACTCCATATACCAAACGCATTCAGGTGTAGGCCGTCCCTCATACAAATCCAACCTTCCCTCAAACTCTCTCCAAACATCCAAAAACTCGATTCCAAATTCTACACAGCCCACGCGTCGAATCGTTTGCCATAATAGCCCTTTTTCTTGATTCATTTTTATCATATCGAGGTAAAATACTTACCATTTTCACTTTCTCACTCTTCACTCTCGCCTCTTCCAACAACCCCTCTCTCATACTGAACTTATCGCCAGTTAATTTACGATTTCGTTTTCTTTTTTGTTTTTGAATTGCTTCCTTTATATTTTTAATTTTCGTTCCAGGAAAACTCGAAGTGTTGATTTCTTCTCTCACAGAGCAAGCAACGCTCACACAAAAATATCACCCATGTCATGTCTAGCATTATAAAATTGCTAAATGGAACGACATTCGTGACTCTATGCCTCATGTCCTTGGTGAGATTACTATTTGCAGTCTTCAACTCCGAAAGTCTGCACTGATGCACAGATGGGACAATTCCTACTAGTATGAAAATATTCAATCCCATTCCACCCTTCTTAATAGTTTCCACCCTTCTTTTCTAGAGAAGAATCAAACGCGTTGTAATTGCCCTTCATCGAGATCCTCATTTTCATTTTCTGCTCATATTAAAGTTAAATAAAATTGAAAGCATATTCTATACACTCAACGAATTTTGGAAAGACCAATACAAAAAAAATTACATTACGTCAAATAGCTGCCTTTTTTTCTGATTTTAGCCAAAGGATTTTTTCGAGTTCTTTTATATTGAATTGATCTAATGTTGTTTACCATGGAAAAGCAATTTTCTAGTTTCTTACTTTTCCTGCAGTTCTGCATTGAAGATTTTAGTAGATATCCGTCTACAATTCCAAAAAGGCAACATTCAATACCTCCATTGGCCAGAAAGAAGAATATCGTTTAAAGTAGATACCAAAATTTCTTCTGGCGCTAATTGCATTTTTTTGGTATTTTTATTAATATTTGCGCCAACTTTTCATTCTCTTCTACGTCGCCTTTTTATTCTCTTCTATTTATTCGCTGATATCTTTCATGTAGCTAAAAATTAACCCACATTCAAACCATTGCTAAAGAGGATGGGGAAAATGTTGATATTCCAATTTTTATCGATTACTTTTTTCCTAAAGAACTGGCCAAGTTTTCATAGGGGATACAACCCGTCGTCTAACGGATGTAAAAGAAAAAGAAGAAAAATAAATAGAGGAAACTACAAAGAATCTGCTTTCTACGTATCATGGAGTATCTTTATTAATAAACGATCACTACGGACTCCACACTGCCGATCAACAGAGAAGCTTCTTTCCTATGTCCATGGAGAGGCATTGAGCATTTTCCGGAATCTTATGTGGTATTGCTCCTCTTGATATTTGAAACACATCTCTTAGCACAAAGTCCTATTAAGTAAGCGTCTATCACATTGTGCGCTTCTGACAACTGGGTTTCCAGCATTCGGTCTGCTTGTGCATTACGTGTGGTGATGGATGGATCAATATTCCCAAACTTTTCATCTAATGCTTAGTCATTTTGCCTTCTCTCTCTCTCTCTCTCTCTCTCTCTCTCTCTCTCTCTCTCTCTCTCTCTCTCTCTCTCTCTCTCTCTCTCTCTCTCTCTTCTAAACAGCAATAACCGTTCTCCATTTGAATATGCACAGTTTTGTCGATGAGAGTACTCTGGCTTTCTTTACTCACGAAATAACTTCTACAGGCGTGTGTTCCGATCTTCAAACCATTGTTCAGTGGAGTTCAAATAAGCATATTAATTTCAATGCTAGTAAGACTCAGTCTTCTCTTACTTCTTGCAAAAAAGCCCGTTTCTTGCAGTCTTACTTGGGGCAACACTCAGATCTCTCAAACAGATGAAATTCTTTTCTTCTGAATTCTAACACCCAATCTCTCTCTCTCTCTCTCTCTCTCTCTCTCTCTCTCTTTCTCTCTCTCTTCAGATACAAAAAACAGTTGGTAAATGCAAAAGGTGTTACAGGATAAAATCGTTTGACATCTTTTACCAGTGTGCAAAATTGTAAATCATAAGTTTTAATGAAAACTTTTAAACGTGTGCAAACCAGAGATTCATCCAAACATTGATTACTGTTTTCACACTGGCGATGGCTCCAAAAATGTGTGAACAGTATTAATAACGCAAACTATTCAACACTTCACAGTTAATTCCAATCTGAAAGAGCAAATGTTTCTTTCTCTTAATGCTTTCTGACCTCACCCATCCTATATATTTCCTAAAGGATGCAATCTGCATGCTTTCAAATGTAATTTATCAGATTTCTTCTTTATCTTCACCCTTTAGAGCTGTCGATTGACAGGAGGCTAGGAACAACAACCTCCCCTGTATTTTATACGAAAAGTTATTATAAGGAATCACTTTTACCTCTTTACGATACTCTAATGATACTGACGTATACTGAATTATCATAAAAATTTCGGTTTCCGTTAACAGATTGCGAATTAGCTTGTTTTGTACGTACGGAATTACTTTATTGGCTATTAGATTGTGTAAAGACTATCTTTTGTTTATTTATTTACTTATTTTTACCTAATGATTGCAGACCACACTTTCTGTCGTTTCACTTTAGCAATTTCATTTGATACAGTGGTTATTCCTGTAATTGTCTGTAACTCCATTATACAAATATCGCGCATTCGTTTGGACTTCCATATGTAAAAGAATAAGATTCTTCTACATAAGTAATAAAACGGCTGGATTATTTTCCCTTTAAATTCTATCACTTCAATTCCGATTTCCGAACTATTCTCGAGTGAGGTTTGATAACTGTATTGAATTAATAGCACGGAATTATCGCTGTAGAATATCTTTAAACTGTACCTTTAGCATAAACAGAATAAATGTGTCGCATTTCTCTTTTTATATCATCGAAAAATTAGTTAGTGTTTTTTTTTTCTTTCCTCTTCATCTTTCGCTTCCGATGTTGATTTTCTTTTAACTGCTAACCATTACAAATACCAATTCTATTCTACTATGGAAGGCAAAAGTTCTCAAAGTAGAATAGAATTGGTATTCTATATCTTACTATATCTATTACTATATCTTGATAAAGGTATACTACATCTTTATCTTGCACTACTGTGAGATTAAATTCCTCTCACAGTAATGCAAGATAAAGATAGAAAAGATAGTTTGGCAGATTTAATGATCTTTTTCTCACTGATTCACTTTTATTCTTGCCAAGATAAGTGTAGTTTCCTCTATATGTCTTATTTTTTCTACAGATGTTTCAATACACATTATTCATTCTTTTACTGTAGTTACAAATCTGTTACATTTTCCTAACTTGTAAAATACAAGTCACCGTTGTTTCACTGCTGAGCATACCGACTAAATCTCTTAATTCCTCTTCTCCACTTTGGCGCTACTCCGAAACAATTTTCCTCCAGAAGCATTCCCTTAATATTAATTACGTTCCGCTACTTTCTAAAATCAGTAACTGATGTTAATAGTTTTCTCAGAAACATTCAGTAGTTTGTTCACTCCGTTGTTCAGTCTTTGGCGTAAGGGAATACTAAAAGATTCCCATCCCATTTTCCTTTTTCATGTTAGAATCAAAAGACTGCCACTGCCATTGATTATAACATGAAACTTGGCATTTTTTTTAAATTCTAACTTGCATTTATTGAAACCTGATGACTGCTTACGATATAGCGGTTAATCATATCTGCTATGTCTGTAAATTGCGTGTGTTATTCTGCTAGTTTGAGCGATGAAAAACCCGAGTTTCCTTTCGAAAACTCGGGTTTTTAACCCGCTTCCATATGGGACCGTATGGGCATTCAACTAAAAGCTCTGATAAAGGTTGTTCGCTTCCTAGACGGGATTCGAACCAAGGTCTTTCCAACCAAAGGATATTGTCGATACCTACTGAGCTACGAAGGCTCTTTACTGAGGATTCTCGTTGTTGTTAATCCTTTTCCCCCAATTTTTCTAAAGTTTAGATTAGAATATAAATATTGAAAGAAATAAATGCCATTCAATAAAAATATTCAATAAAAAATGCAAATAAATTATCTTGAAAAAACTTTGTTATATGAAAAGAACGCGAATTAATGATTACTTTATGGACTAGCGGATTGTTCCTCCGTATTCAGCTTCAAGAGCTCTGTGTTAGAATTCCGCAGGGTAATTACGTTTGTGTTCATCATCTCCAATTAATCATTTCCTATCCAAAAGCATTCACATGCTTTTGGATAGGAGATGATTTTTACAGTCAGGTATAGGATAATCTCTCCGCTTATTAGAAGCTTATAATAGCTTGAAACACTACTATGCTCTTCTCCACAACAGTTACTGGCTTTTCTAACCTTCTTCAAACAGAATTATCAACGGTATAGTTTTTAAATCCTGTTGCCATTAGGATTGTCCGACAAAAGTGCCAGATGGAATCTATCAATTATATACTATTAACGATATTTGAAATATATGCAAAGTACTTTATACAGAGTGGTTCAAACTTCCACTACAAACTTTGAGGGGAGATAGTGATTATTAAAATTAACCATATTCATATAGGAAAGCATGACCGGAAACGCTTACGAAAGCTGAGATGACAGACATGCACCTCGTTTACCATATTATGTATTCAACTACTACTGAACTGTTCAGTTACGCCAAATAAAGATTTTTGCACTACTTACCACCTTTGTTATTTCTGTATCTTTGTGTCTCTGTTAGTACCTTCTGGTGGAGTTTCCGGTCATGCTTTCCTATGTGAATATGGTTAATTTTGATGTTCTCTACCTCCCCTTAAAGTTTGTACGTGGAATTTTAAACCACCCTGTATAAGTAGGAGTAAACTTGTCCATAGAAGGCACGCGCAACGTTCAGTGCGCGCCTGCGTGCGTGCGTGTGTGTGTGTGTGTGTGTGTGTGTGTGTGTGTGTGTGTGTGTGTGTGTGTGTGTGTGTGTGTGTGTGTGTGTGTGTGTGTGTGTGTGTGTGTGTGTGTGTGTGAACAGAGCTGATGACCCGAAAATGAAAATAATAATAATAATAATAATAATTAAAAGAACCAGAAGACCAATAACACTATCTTGGAAACCACTGCCGAGTCTTTGATACTAGAAAAGTAGCGCGTCCTAACTGATTATCGTTGCAGAAGCCCATTCATGTTAACCATTACTGGATACAACAATCTAAAATTAAAAAAAAGCAAGATTCGTGTCTCACATTCACTGGAATGTGCAGTGGAGCATGATAGTAACGTTACCTTAATGAATAATTCCCTAATCTAGCGTGGTCGTATCAAGGCCTTGTAAATAGGCAAAACAATTGCTTCCTTATATGTTCTTACATCGCAGTATTCTTCTGAACTGCACTTGCAGTTTTGCTATGACCTCTGAAATTCAACATCGAATCCACCATAACTCTGAGATCCTTAGCCTCATCAGTTTCTCCAAGCATAATCCCATTAATATAATATGCTGTTGAAAATCTCATTAAGCCAAAATTTATTACTTTACATTAATTAACATTTGCCCACAGTTACAGCCTATTCAAATCATTCTGGAAGTGTTGTATATCAGTAGCACCTGTTTTCCGCGCCATTAGCCTAGTGGCTATGCGCTTCGCAACCATATGCCTGGGAAACGCGTGTCCTAGGTTCGATTCCCGTCGACGACGTGAGCAGCTTAAGGATCTTCATCGGCCATAGCCAAGTTAGCCCGTCTTAGGCGTGGACAGCAGGGTTTTCCCCAAGTTTATCTGGGGGTTTTCATCCCTCAAGCAGGCAAACAGGTCCGTTGAACACATACGGATACAGTCAGGCATACCTAAGACAATCCCTCCAACCACAGGTCTGAATTGTCAGCTATGCCGGTCCCTAGCCCTGGTAAAAAGTGGGGAATTGAGGTGGCGCCGTACCTCTCAGTAAAAGTGGCTCATGGCCGTTGAATCACCATACGAAATGAAAATGAAATGAAAAGCACCTGATTGCACTACCTATCTTTGCATCATCATCAGCAAACAATTGAGCATCTTCTGTCCGGTCCTCACAGATCACATTCATGTGTAGAGTGAACAACAAGGACTTATTGATCGCTTTGATACTCAATTAGTCACCTTAAATTTACCAGAATCGCACTCCTATATATCCATACACCTTTCTGTTATCTGTTCGTCAGCCACCCACTTATCCAAGTAAATAGTTTATATTTATATTCCAGTCCAATGTCCTAAAATTTATTCAACAGATTCTCATATGGTATCCGATCAAGTGGCTTAGCGAAGTTCAGTACCATCAGTACTGGACTTCGCTAATGAGCAAATTGATAAGACATGATCTCCCTTTGGTAAACCAATGCTGTACCTTAAAAAGTATATCTTGTCTGTCAACCTGTTTCTGTATGAGAGTCCTTACCAGCTTCTCTGTAATCTTCACTCCAGAGATACTGATAGGTTGGTAGTTACAAACTTCAGTTTCTACACCACACTTATACAACTGGACTATCATACATTCTTTTCATTCCTGTGAGATCTTTCTACTGAATGAACTGGGAGTCAAATCATAGAAGCATGTCAATGGGCGAGCCAGTTCTGATGAAACTTTCTTTAGAATACATGCTAATATCCAATTTGTCCCCATGGCCGAATTCTTATCCAAGTTAAGCAGCGGTATGTAGTTATAGTCCTGTGTGCCATGTTAAATACATTAGGTTGAAACATCTTAGCGAAGTGATTTGGACCAATTATATCCGGTTCTGACACGAAGGTAAATATATTTTTAAAAAATGTGTTAAGAATAAGCATGTAGAGTAGAGAAAAATGTTTTATCCCTGAAAAATATTAATAAAATTTTATATATTTTATTAGACGATATTAGGGACATTGGTTAAGATGCTGCTGTCTTTTAAGCAATAGTTATTGATGTGGACAAAAATATTTCATGCTAAGTCCAAGTGTATATTTCCAGATTTAATCTAATACACGAGGTGCTTGGCAAAAATTATGCAAAAAAAAAAAAAAAATGCGCAGAAGCCGTTCTCAACCGCGAACCTGTTGTAGGACGACTTTCTGCCGCCATAAGGGGTGAGCAATACCCCCGTGAATCAGTATGCCGACAGCCGGCAAGCTGAAAAACCTTTCAGCTTGCTGGCTGTCGGCATACTGTTTTGGGTTATTACGTGCGTTTTTGTAACGTCGTGTTTTAGTATTCGGGTTTAGGGTTTTCCATTATGGCAACACGCCAGCCTACAGATCACTTGCTGTTTGACTGTTCCTGGCTTCCAAAAACATCGAGCATTCCTTATTCTTCCTATTCGCCTCAACTCACCCACTGAGAATTTTCCTGTTCCCATGTATTAAAATTCGGATGAACGGCATCATTTTGACACAATTGAAGAGATCCAGGAAGATAGCAGGAGGTGGTCAACACAGTCACCCTTCAGCACTTCCAGGAATGCATGGAATCGTGAAAAACTGGCTGGGATAGCTGTATAGATGCCGAACTATTTACTGTATACATTTACATTTACGGACTATTTGCTGTATACATGGCGGACAAGGGGACTGTTTTGAGACTAGTTTCCACAGTCTCAAACTAGAAGTTAGGATAGATAATTTTTTTTAATGGTCAAATTCCCCTACATTCAGTAGCACCTCTTAGATCAAGGATTATGCACTGAAGTATAAGCATTTCCCCAGGCATCTGCTACTCTCATCCAGCCATTCACTCACCCACATACACAAACTTATGCACTGAGATCGGCAAAGGATAGAGCACGATTCGCTGTCCTTATCATCGACTTCCAAGCCATTTCAAGCAGAGTGGTGTCTTAAGGCGATGATGGTCTTCTAGGAGCTAAAGATTTTCACTAAAATCCAACCTACTTGGTTGGATTTTTTCAAAACTGTGTGGAAAACCAAAATAATTCTATTTAAATTTTATTGCTACCTAATACGGTCTTGAAGATTTAAAATCTCTATTTTTTTGTTGTTACAGAATCCATTATCACTAATTCGTGTTCCCCGTCATTTCCTCAATTAAAAACTAAACTGAGTTTCAAATCACTTCAGTAGAAGTCTCATAACTCTCATCTATAAAAAGGAAATAAAACTGTATATGAGAATTACAGAGGAAGTTCTCTACTAAGTGTTCCAGATAAAGTTTATGCAAGCATATACTTGGAAAAAAAAAAGGTTAATAAAAATTATGGAAAAGGAACTTGTAAAAGAACAAGCTGGCTTCAGGCTAAAATATGATTGTCAGGATCCGATTTTTTTTTACACAAGAAATGGTTGAAAATTTATTGTAATATAACGAAGATCTATATTTATGTTTTGTAGATCTGAAAAAAATTATATGACAAGGTGCCAAATAGAAAAGCTATTTAGAAAGCTGCAGATATAAGGGATATGGAACATTATGCAGAGCAATATACAGTTTATATTTAAGTTACAGTCAGTAGTTAGAATTGAAGGAAGTACAGGGTAGTGGTTAGAGATGTAAAATCAGGCAGCGGTCAAAGGTACACTCTCTCTTTTCACTTTTATTCATTATACGTTTTTATTCATAAAAAATGTGATATGTATAGCACCGATGCATTATGAAAGAAAGTAGCATTAAACTCCCTATCAGAACTGAAGATAACAAACTTTGTTTTAAGGAGATGGTGTTGTAATCCTAAATAATTGTAACGAAAGCCTCAGGGATTGTTTAATTAAATTATATAAACAGCTGCAACCAGTTTGACATGGAAATTAGCAATAAGAAGGCCGAAATTATGAAATTTGGTAGAAACATGGAAATTTTTAACTGCATTCTATATAGAGAACCCATAGAACAAGAAATATATTTGAACTATACATAGGCGCAATATTTAGTGAAGATGGTAAAGATCCTAACACGCTAAGAAGATGAAAATATACACAATAGAATGTGCATAAAGACATTGTCTTGCTATCTTTTTACACCTTGCTATGCCTTAATTTGTGACGTTCCTCGATTCCTAGATATGCGAATCAGGCTGAAATTTTTCCATGCGTTGTCGCAATCAACTAATACACGATGTTGAGAAAAGTATTTGGACATCTAGTTGTAGTCAAAAAATGCGTTTTAATTATATGTATAGTACTGATGGGATCGCCTTCGTCCTGAATGACAGCAAATACCCTTCGGGAGATGTTTTCGATAAATTTCTGATATGTTGCAACAGGAATATTCTTCCATTCCTCAAAGCTATCCCCATTGCTGATGCTAATGACGACCATTATGCTCTAAAGCGAATTTGGCCTTTTTATTTCTTCCCAAAGATATTCGATGGAGTTTAGGTCTGGACTCTGAGCCAGTCATTTCAACACTTCAATATTGTTTTGTGGAAACTAGTCTAGGATATGCAGTGAAGTATGGCATGGAGCACTGTTACTGAAACATGCTAAACCACTGCTGAAGTACTTCCACAGCGTCGGAAGCATGTTGTCAAGGATGTCCAAGTAGCAATCATGGTTTTCGACACGTCTCACTAGTAGACCAGTAGACCAAGCCGCATCAAACTCAAACACTTTCAAACTACTACCATGCCTCCATGGTAGTGGTATGAGATACTCCCTGCATCATTCCAAGCCTGACAGTTAGAATGATGCAGTCTAACTGGAACCGTTCCCGTGGTAATCTCCAGCTCCAAACCCGACCATCAGAGTAAAACATTTGGAAGTGTGGTTCGTCGCTCCATAGAATCCTTTCCAGTTATCTGCGGTCAAGGAACAGTGTGAAAGACACCAGACCAAACTTCGTTTGGCGTTGAGGGGGATGATGTGTAACTTCTTGACAACACCTCTGCCGTGGTAACTCACGGTATGCGACTCAGCTTTCTGCGGACAGTTATAGATGTCCATGCAGAATTTCTTGGTTGACTGCGTGATGCTCGAAGATTCCAACAAAGAGCTCGTCGATCGCGATCAGTGAGTGTAGATGACCTCTTATGACGTTTTCTTGCTGTGGTAGCATCATTAACTTTTCATCTACGAATGGTATAAACAATGGTGGATTTTGATATACTGATATGGGTAACAATGTCACTGGCAGAAAGAATGATATTACACCCAACTACAATCCCACTTTGGAAGTCTCTCAGTTGAGTTGAACATTAGCATCTTGACATCGAGTACAGAGCAAAACGAGCACATCCGACCTCTTATTACCTGACTTATGTAGACACTCCCTGAATATTGGCATGTGATATGATCCGAATTTGCATGTCCCGTAAGGTGTCCAAATACGTTTATCAACATAGTATATATGGAGGTTCTATATGTTTTTTTTTCTCTACTTTGCCACAGAAAAATAGACAAACTGACAGAATGTACTCATTTAGACACAAATAGATATTGATACAGATTTAACCCTCCCACCATTATTAATTCGGGTTTACAAGAAGACAAAGTACTTCGCTGTTATATACCATTTCGCCATAATAAGTTTTAATAATCGAACATGTCGCCGAGGAGTAGTTATAGAAACAAAATAATGACTTTTATTTACTGTGTCCCACATTCAAGTTTTAAAACGCTTCTAGGAAGATGCGATGAGAAGAATATGTATATGCCAAGTTAATACAGAATTAGGCGGACCTAAAATGACCTGTCGATGGAAGAGTTAAAAAAATATAAGGATTTTTATGGATTGGAAAATAACTAAAATACATATTGACCAAAAGACCTAAGTTATATCTGAGATATCGATCACTAAGTCAATAAAGAAATTACTTTGCTAAAAGTAGCACAATACACTACTATCTACCCTGTCATGTAAAGCCGCTCTCACTCAACCAACAACACGGGAGAAGGCCTATCTATAAATACATGATAAATTGCTTCATGAAAACAGTATATGCGTAGCAAAAGTGTGTATGTGATTATGGGTAAAGGTCACGATCTGGATGATCCAGGGGAGCTGGTAACAGAATTTCAGACTGTTTCTCTGCCTAGAGGTCACGTGCGACATTGTCTCGGGTATAGAACGACAACCTGATAAACACAACATATCATATCATATCAATATTGTACATGCTGCTAAAAAATGTGATCGAAGTGTAGTCGACGGATTCATATGACTGTAAAGTCCAACAGACATGTTGCGAGTGGGCAAATGACTCAACGGTACAATCCTGCGAGAGAGTGTATCTGAATTCACCTCAACTCGGACACCGTGCCGAATAAGCTCTAACAGTAGACCATCATGAAGGATATCACAATACCTGTACAACAGAAATAAGTAGCGATGATTAATATCAGGGATGGATGGATGGATGGATGGATGTTCATTGAACAAAAGAAGACTGCAGAACGGTTGTATGGAGTATGGATTATCACTCTTGTCACAACAATGCAGTTGCAGTCCCGTAATGGTCTAAACGTATGTTTCCTGTTGTTTCTGTGGTCCCTTTTAGAATTCTAGCGGATGCATTATTCCAACAGGATAATGCGTGCATCGCAAGATACGTGCGCCGAAGAATAGTTATAGGGAAAAAGTAATGTCTTTAATGGAATTAAGATCTTGTCTCCCTCAGACAAGATCTTAATTCCACTCAGCATTGTTGGAATGTGTGGAACAATGTCTGAGATAAAACGCGAGGAAATTTAATGGAATTGCAGAAATTCAGGCTAGCTTATAATATGATATAGATGTAGATTATCCAAACGTTGTGGAATCAATATCCCAGATTTCAGGGATGCACTGAATATAGTTCAAAGCACTATTTACGAGGGGGGGGGGGACCTGATAAGTTCTGATAAACGCCTAGAAGAAAACTGATGTTAAAGCAACCGATATAACCACAAGAAAGAACATACGGGGATATAAGAATATAAGAACATGGGTTACCTTCATAACTCTGTTACTAGTATGTTCTTTCTTGTGGTTATATCAGTTGCTTTGATATCATTTTTATTCTAGGAGTTTATCAGAACTTTCCAGACCCCTCTCCTTCTCATAGACAGATATCACTAATGAACTGGACACTCACGTATATCGCAAGTAGTTCGATTTCTTCTTCTTCTTCTTCTTCTTCTTCTTCTTCTCCTTATGCTTCAGCTTCTCTCTGTCTTGAGTTAAACATATACTGATTTGAATGTATATGAATAGCTAATGTTCTCCATCCACATGCTACAGGTTCGAATCCGTCATTTGCATGTATCTTATAATTCTCTTTCTTTCGCTTGAATATTTTAAAATTTATTTTATTATATGGACGCTGTTTCCAGTAGGTTTTCATTGGAATTTCATTTCTTCACTCTGAATACAATTTTAATCTTTCTTTTTTTATAGTACACGTTTCTACCGTAATAAAGTTAGTTTAGGCAGAATGCTATATAATCTGATTCAAATTTGTTTTTGTACTAGGGATAGCCTAGTTTTATTATTCTTATTATTATTATCATACACAAATCATGGAGCGCATTGTACATCAGAAACTCTCCACATACGTTGAAAAATTTCAAATCATACCCAAAACACAATATGGCTTTCAAAAAAATAAAGGAACAGCAACACTCCTGGAAGATTTCACAGATCTAATA
Organism: Typopeltis vanoorti; assembly: GCF_054136105.1. Classification (NCBI taxonomy): domain Eukaryota; kingdom Metazoa; phylum Arthropoda; class Arachnida; order Uropygi; family Thelyphonidae; genus Typopeltis; species Typopeltis vanoorti. The sequence continues at coordinate 79,691,169 of NC_143573.1, read as the reverse complement.
AACTCTGCATTGGATAAAAACAGAATAACATTAGTGGTATTCATTGACCTAACAAAAGCATTTGACACACTAACACATAAAACCTTGTTAACGAAACTTACCCATATCGGAATTGGAGGTCGTCTACTCCAGTGGTTTAAAGCATACACGAAAAACAGAAAGCACATCACACGTATAGGATCAGCACACAGCAAAGAGGTACAAGTAACCTGTGGAGTACCGCAAGGAGCTGTCCTATCTCCCATTCTATTTAACATATACACACACGACATAAGCCAACTCCCCCTAAAAAGTAAAATCTTCCAGTATGCAGACGACACTGCCATAGTATCCATTCACAACACTGCAAAAATCGCTTACAAAAATATGCAACACGACATCAATCAAATCACTAACTGGTTAACCGAAAACGGCATATATATAAACCCTGGAAAAACAAAGCTAATGATATTCAAAAACCCCCAAACCCTGCCCATAGAAACAAAATATCTCACTATCAAACATTCATCCTCCTATACACAAAGTGCAGAACCTAAAATCACAACCATCACACAGGTGAAAACAACACGCTACCTTGGACTTCACTTCGATGCAGATCAAAGTTGGAATAGCCATACAAACTACCTACATACCAAGCTTAGGATAATAGCAAGCAAACTATACAGATTAAAAGACATTGCCCCAACCCACATAAAAATACTAATCTATAAAGCATTATGTGAAAACATTTTAAGATATGCAATCACATCATACGCATTCTGCGCAGACTACAGACTTAACAGGCTACAATGGTTGCAAGATAAAATGATAAAACTGATATTCTGGGAACAACCCACTCTTATGCACGAAGCACGGACAAAACACAAAATATTGAAGGTGAAACAATTACGCCACTACACAGCCATGTTAAAACACTACTACAGTCCAACATATAGAGTAACCAGAACAACATATCAAATAACAAGACCACAGTCAACAAACTACATAACATATAAGTACAACAATCACCACGGCAAAGCCACCCGAAACTTCTACGTACCTGACATGATAAACAAACTGCCGTTCGACAACAGAAACCTAGGAACATACAGAGAGCTGAAACAGGCACTATATAAATATTATAGTGAGAATGAAAATTAGAGCAATTCCTGTTTCTCTCTCCCCCACCACACACACACACACACACACACACACACAAAAACCTATGACAACCCCCCCTCTCCAAAAACTATCACTACAAGAACACAAAGCAACAAACACACCATGTCTAAATCCAACCCTATTTTCACAAAAAAAAAAAAAAAAAAAAAAAGTTAAACTGTAATAGCAGTCGAAGTCTTAAGCATGTACCAACAAACAGTAAAATCAACACCTGGCTTGTGACCACTACAGGAACACAACCATAAAACCACCACCCTCTGTCATCTATTATCTTCCTCAGATAAGCTCTGCTAAGCTTCGAGGAAGAAAATTACTAACTTGCAAGTATCTGTTATACACTTGTAATGCGTTATAAATATTATATACATATAATTACTACAGCAACTATGTATGCAATTCATCTGAGACATAAAAAAAAAAAAAAAAAAAAAAAAAAAAAAAAATGTATATAATCCATATTGTAAATACTGTAAATATTATTATTGTATGTAACTTATACTGAGACATAATGAAATGTAAAAAAAAAAGTATTATTATTACTATTGAATTGTGAGTGTATGCTGCATTACTGCATTGTATCGTGAATTGAGTGCACATTGATGCCAATCCATAATTAGCTAGTTTAAAAAAAAAAATGTATACTCATATTTATAAAATGTACACTGCATTTTGTATATCAAATTTTCGTACTGTACAGAAAAGATAATATGTTTTTCATTGTGTGTGTGCAGATACTCTGTGTGATAGTAAACCTTATCATTTTCATTGTAAAAACAAAAACAAATAAGTCGTTTATAAAAAAAAAAAAAAAAAAAAAATATTATTATTATATTCTAAATTCAAAAATTCTGTATAAACCTTATTTTAAATATTGTAAATATTATTATTGTATGTAATTTATATATTCCTGTTTCTCTCTCCCCCACCACACACACACACACACACACACACACACACACACACACACACACAAAAACCTATGACAACTATGAAATTATTATTATTATTATTATTATTATTATTATTATTATTATTATTATTATTATTATTATTATTAGACGAAGTAGTCAACCACTAAATAAGAAAAACCAACTAGGAACACCTGGCATCAAATTCAGCAGATATCTTGTACAATAACATTAGACTCACACTGGAGAAAATATATAAGAAAGCTGCAAAGAAAGTCAGAATTCGCTCAAAAACAACACAAAATCCTTGCATAACACAAACCTTAATCCTAGAAATACACAGAAAGGACGCTCTATGGAAAGAATTAAAGCGATATCCAAATAACGCAGCTTTAAAAACAGAATATAAGATAACAAGGAATCGCCTTACAGCACAAAACAAGAAATGCAAAAAGAAACTACTACAGAGACAAATTAACCTCTGCACAAAACAACATGAAACAAATCTGGCATCTGATCAACGAGATGCTAGATTGTGCACCCAACACCACCGCCGCCGAAACCATAAAACACAGCTTCACGAAAGATGCAAAACCTATCCAGCAACTACAAATGACTTAACCAGTACTTTGCATACTCCATCCAAGAACTGCACAGAAATATTCCCCCAATCACAAAACGTGATCCTCCACTTGGACCACAATCAAAACAGACATTGTGGTTCCCAACGATAAATAGAAGCAGAACTTCTTTCTGCAATACATGAAATCAAACCAAACAAAGGCCCAGGAATTGATGTGTATACGACCTAAGGATATCAAAAAACATGCAACTATCTTCGGTCCTATCCTACTAAAATTAATAAACAAAATATTTCAAACAGGACAGCTACCCAGTATGCTAAAGACCGCCAAAATCACACCCATATACAAACATGGAAAAAGAAATTTAATCAGCAATTACAGACCCATAGCAACATTATCAATTATCAATCAAATTATGGAGCGGATCGTACTGAAGAAACTCACAGCGTATACAGAGACCTTTCATATTATCCCCAAAACACAATATGGTTTTCAGAAAAATAAAGAAACAACATCTTTCTTGGAAGACTTTACAAACGTAATTAATACCGCCTTAGACATAAATAAAATTGCCATGGTAGTCTTTATTGACCTAACTAAAGCATGTATTACACTCACACATCAAACCTTGTTAGAAAAGCTGAGGCATGTTGGAATAGACGGACCTCTGCATAGGTGGTTTACAAACTACCTCCAAAATAGAAAGCATATCACACGTATCGGGTCAAACCGAAGTAGAGAGCTTCCAGTAACCTGTGGAGTGCCACAGGGAGCTGTACTCTCCCCAACTCTATTCAACATTCACACGCACGATATTAATCAGCTACCACTCAAAGGTAAGATATTCCAATACGCAGACGATACAGCAATAATATCGATCCATAACAACACAAAAATAGCTCAAACAAATATGCAACATGGGGTAAATCTGATCACAGACTGGCTCACGAAAAACTCCATACACCTAAACTCAGAAAAGACAAAATTAATGATATTCAGAAATCCACTGACTCGACCAGTTGATAACAAATATATAACCATCCAACATCCACTCTCCAACACAAAAAACACACAGAACGACGAAACCACTATAATCACTCAGATTGAAACAATACGATACCTTGGAATTGACTTCGATGCAGATATGAACTGGAATAGCCACATAAACCATCTACACAACAAACTACGAACAATATGTGGCAAACTCTCCAGGTTAAAAGACATAGTTCCCATACGCCTAAAAACACTAATATACAAATCACTATGCCAAAATATACTAAGATACGCTATAACAATGTATGCTTTCTGTGCACCCTACAAACTAAATAGATTAATGTCGCTACAGTACAAAATGATAAAACTGATCTTTTGGGAACAAAGAGAAAATAACGACCTTATATACAGTGCAATATCAGAACACAAAATACTGACAGCAAAACATTTATGTCACGATGCAGCTTTGCTGAAACATTATTTCGATGCCAACTACAGGACAATCAGAAACACATATCGCATAATAAGACCTCAGACAATTAATTATATCACATATAAATACAATAATCACTACGGAAAGGATACACGAAACTTCTACATCCCAGACATGATAATCAAATTACCTTTTCAATACAGGAACTTTACAAACTACAATAGCCTGAAAAGAGCTCTAAAGGACATACTATGAACAAGAAACACGCACCTAAAATACCATATAAACGTAATGAAACACAATATATTCGTTCAGGCTTCCAGTTCAGCGACGCATCAATACATTGCAAGTTATTTTGTGTGTGTGTGTGGGTGGGTGGGTGGGTGCGTGCGTGCGTGCGTGCGCGTGAATTTCTGATTCATAGATTTCGCAGCTTCCCAACACAGCAAAAAAAACCAATAAATAATAACCAACTGGTGTCATCCTCAGATAAGCTTACATATAAGCTTCAAGGATGAAAGCGAAGAAATTACTTCTCATCCATGATGTATAATCAAATGTATGTAATGTAAGTATCATATGTAAACAAATGTAGGTAATGTATGTAATAACTAACAAATGTATGCAATGTAATAAAAAAATGTAAATCATGAGTTTACACTGTATGTTTGTAGGAATTAGGAAATATAATATTTTGATTGCATATGTGTAAATACTGTTGTATAATCACACCTTTTCAAACTGGAAAAAAAAATAGTAAACTACAGCATGTAATATTATATATCTTATGTAACTCTGAACGATATAATTGTAAATTATTACTGTGATTGTTATTAAAAAAAACTATGTTATCATCATTACTATTTAAATCTCATTATATGTAGCACAAAGTACTGAACCTTGTAAAATAATATACCGAATAGATGATCATTGTACGTATGTACATATTTGAAAGGACAATAAAAAAATTATTATTAAAAAAAAATTCTTTCTAATTTTGTTAAAAAAAACTTCGTGAGATCACATTTGATATCCATCTACTCAACAACTTACAAAGAAATTTAAAAACACGTAGACAACTACAGAACGTTAAAATACTCTGGAACTGTTTCTACTCTACCAACACAGTTAATATAGCATTTATTATTATTATTATTATTATTATTATTATTATTATTATTATTATTATTATTATTATTATTATTATTATCATCATCATCATCATCATTATCATCTCGCATCCTTAAGAACAAGAATTAAAATTACTTTAAAAACCATATCATGGAGATCTCAGATCTAGGCGAATATATCCAGTCAGAAAATATAAACTTGAAAGTCTTTGAATCTTTGAAAAAATGGACAGACAACATTTCCACCAATATCGACTTCACTACCATACGCACAAACATAAGAAAAAAAAACACTAGTCTACATTAATAACACTGCTCAACTACACCTTGACAAACATAGATGTACTAATACTGATCAAAGTAGCCATAAACGACACAGCGACTTATGCATACAACATGAATAATTACCAGACCTACAACTTATATAGACCAAGCAAAAGAGGAGGTGGCATCGTGGCATTTATCAAAGAAATATATAGTGTGCGACCGAAAAACAACCTTTCGACCATACGGAAACACTAATTGTGACAAATAGCATCAAATACATAATAAACATAATGTACAGATCCCTAGACAATAATCCACTCAGCTTTTTGTGTCAATTAGAAACATGACTAAGCCACATTGAACCCCGTACATCACATCGGCTCATCTTAATAGGAGACATTAACGTAAATACTCTTGACCACGGGTCTTCAACCTTTAACACATACCTTGATATACTAAGTCAGTACAACATAAACCCTACCATAAACTCCCCAACAAGAGAAGAAATATTCAACAATTCACTAACACAATCATGCATTGATCATATCAACACTGAGTCACACAAAACAGGTAAATACAGACTCTCATCCATACATATACATCATCAGTAACTAACATCAAAACTGCCGATCACTGCTTTGTCTCAACTTCTTTTCGTCACCCCCCCCCGACACAACAAAACTCGACAAAACTTGATAATATTAAAGAGCATTGTCGACACCCTTGTAAAAATACAGACTGGAATTGCCTACTTAAAATAAATTATCCCGTAACTTTATAGGAGAACTTCCAGCTTATGTTCACAGAAATATACAAGAAAGCAACAAAACCGCCTACACAAACAAGGCGTCAAACCCACAACAAGCCATGGATAAATGGCGACATTCTAAATAGTGTTACTCTAAAGGAACATCTATGGAAAAGACACCAAAAGCCACTCAGTAACACTCTTCTACAAAGATTATATAAAAATACAAGAAATCTACTAACAGCAAAAATTCGTAGGGAAAAAAGACACCACAACTATCAAACATTTATGAAATATAATGAAAATATGAAGAAAATATGGGCTACACTTAACGAATTAGAAACTTGGAAAAAAGAAAACTTCACCACAAGATTTTGTAGCAAAAAAGCTTTGGTCAGGATATGAACCAACAGGAACTAGAAGACCGATTCAACTACTCCTTCACAAACAATATTACACAACTCTAAAAGATAATCTACCAACGATCAACGAACATTTATCAGCCCAAAATCAACAGCAAACCATGTATTTTTCACTAGTAACAAAACAGGAACTGAAGGAAGCGCTCTTAGCTAAAAAGACTGCTCCAAGAATAGACAAAATATGACTCGCAGACTTTTTAACACATTTTGAACAAATAAATCCTAAACTTCTGAGACTCGTGAACGTAATATTTGACACTGGTATTATTCCACAGCAACTAAAAACTGCGATAATCACTCCAATTTACAAAAATAGCAAAAGAAACGATACACAGAACTACAGACCAATAGGTATCCTACCACTCATCCACAAAATTCTTGAAAAAATAACACACACTGGACTACAGAACTATTTACAAAAGTACAACATTATGTCACAAAACGAATACGGCTTCCGGAAAACAAAAAAGCACCATCACGTTAGTAGAAGATGTTACCGATGCCATAAACATAGCTCCCGATAAAAACAAGAGTCCTGTACTTATACTTATTGACTTAACTAAAGTTTGTGTTATACCTGAACATAATATACTGCTGACCAAACTACATTCAATCGGAATAAGAGGAACACTGCATATCAGGTTCAGGAACTATCTCTCAACCAGAACACAAGTGAAAAAATAGGGACCCATTACAACCGGATATACAGATAAAACGCGGAGTCCCACAATGCGTTATATTATCATCTATCCCAACGTTTTCTAAACGGTGGGTCATGAGCCGGCACCTGGGTTATGAAAGATAAATGCCGTGTCGCCTAAAAAACTCTCGAAAACCTAGAAGTTTCGTTTTGGGGTTTTCGTTTTTTCACAAAACTCTAAAATACAAGTAAATGGCGTCTCGTTACAAGTAAATTCATTAGTCTCAATTCATTAATCGAGACTAATGAAAAAAAAAAAAATTAATTAATAGAGACGAAAAACGCGCACCGTCCGCGTCGCAATTTCACAGTCTCTTTGTTCACAGTAAAATTTACTCCAAACCTAAAGTTTCTAGTTAACAAACAACAGCATCACACTTCTCATTAATAAATTACTTGATTAATTTATATTTTTGTAAGAGTAAATGCTTCTTTATTATAATAATAATAAATGAAAACGCTATGAACATTCAAATCTGTTTTATTTTACCTATTGGCCATAAAAATTTAGTGGGTCACAGAAGAAAAAGTTTGGGAATCCTTGACCTACCCTATTCAACATATACATCAACGACATTAACAACTTGACCACACCAAGTAAAATATTCAGTACGCAGATGACACAGTGCTACTACCATCAACAAAGACATCAACACCGCTCTTTCCAAAGCACAACAAGACATAAATGAAATCACAACTTACTTCTACCAAAACTCAATTACAATGAATAGCACCAAAACGCAGATGTTAATTATATATAATCCTAGAATCGTGCGCCCCGCAGCACTACCGCTAAACTGTCACATATACCGCTGCATTAACAACAAAAATAGCTGCCGATGTCCCGAAATCGCACCCGTAACACACGCAAAATAGCCTGGCCTTTACATAGATTGCCACTACAAATGGCAAAACGCATCATGGCAGCAAAACTTTTCCAAGTAAAAGACATGATTCCATATAACGTAAGAAAACTCCTACATCACGGTATCTGCGAATCGCTACTCAGGTAGGGCGTAACAATCTGTGCAAACACATCAGACAGCCAGATAGCGAAAATAGAAATATTAGATCGAAAAATTATTTCAACAGTGATTTGGAGGTCTCACATACAACAGCCAATAACGGAACCCTTTATGGGGATACAAATAATCCTGAGCATAAAAAATCTAAAACACTACTTAATGTTACTAAGGAATTACTTCAACAACACCTATCGTAACAGCGGAGACACATATCGCATAACACGACACACCACAGCTCTTTACTCCCCAAGATCCTTCAACAACTCATACGGTTCTGCAGTGAGATCACATCTCATACCCACGCTACTCAACAACCTACCAGAAAATTTAAAGCACATAGAAATTACAGAACATTAAAACACGAACTGTGGAAGTTATACCAACATAATTAATATAGCACTGACACTTATTTTTCACTTCACAAACCCCCCAGCATTCAACTCAACACCTGTTTTCCACCTGTAAAAAATACCAAGCATAAATAGTGTACGAGTATGTTAATCCCACTCTCTTCACAAAAGCTAACCCTAGCTTAGAAGTATATAGGATTAGCACAGCTTAATCAATCCTCATTAACCAATCACTACAATTGACTTCACACTCACGATACCTTAACCAATAATAATAAGGATGATAATAATTATTATTATTGCTATTGTTATTATATAACATTCTGTTCTAAGCCGAAAATATAACATATAAATAGTCTAAATATAAATAGCCATATGGATAATGATAACACTTTGTGAAATAAAAAATGGAAATAAATATATATATATATAGTAAAATGTAAAATGCAGAACGTAATCATATCGACTACCTTGTATAACTGTGAACTATATTTGCAAAAGATTACTGTGATTTTATTATTGACATTTTTATTTATTTATTTATTTATTCACGTTATTATTCTGTTATATCAATTCCACATTATGCAAATTATAAAGATATTAAGAGTGAAAAAGTGCCTAAATATTATAAAATACATGTCATTCTCTGAGAGTTAAAGAAAAGTGAAAGTAAAGTGATGTACTACCGAATTGTACGCATGTTTAGCACAGAACTGTAAAGTTTTAAAATTGCAGTTTCATTGTTCATTGTTGCTGTCGATTTTATTATTGTTATTATTATTATTATTATGAAAAGTGAAATGAATGCATTTAGCATTATCTATTGCATGTTAACGAAAAAGTAATTGTTAATGTGTATTGTGAATAAAAAATAAATTGTAAAATTAAAATGTAAATGATAAAATGCAAAAATAGCTGTTTGACTGTTTTAATGTAAATCTGTTACCATAGATTGTTTGGTTAGGATCACTATTAATTGTAACATTAATTTTAATATTATACGTTTGTCCTAATCATAATAATTTTAATAACATGTAACAAATGTACCCTACACTCATGTAATTTCTTTAAAAGATAATAAATTGTGGTTAAAATTATTATTATTATTATTATTATTATTATTATTAATATTAATATTATTTTTATTGTTGATATTAACATCAGAAGCATCCGAAAACATTGGTTACTGTTACAGACTTATCTCAGGAATTACACTGATATTATTGATATATTGATTCTTACAGAAGTATCCATAACTATTGACGAAGCGACTGCTCTCCAAATTCCTTGCTTCCAACAACATAGATCATGCTGCCAAACATAAAGAGGGGGTGAAAAATTAATATTTATCAAACAAAAATTAATAGCAAAAGAAACGGCTTATCAGTTTGAGCCCTTTGCCTCAAAATCACTAATACCACTAATAGACAGCATCCCATAATACTAAATGCTATTTACAGGCCACCAAACCTAAACATGATAAAATTCTTGCACGAACACAATTGCTGGCTTTCAAGCCAAGAAATATGCTCAAACGAATACCTAATGATAATTGGCGATATAAACATAAATATTGCAAACGAAAACCAGAACAACACTGTACAATACCTAGACACACTATCCATGTATAATCTAATACCAACAATAACATCATGTACTGGAGAAGAAATATTCGGAAATACTATCACTGCCTCCTGTCTAGATCATATAAACGTCCGAGCACCACCAAACAGTTACACTGCATCAGTCACAAAGTGCAAAGTAGCAGATAATTACTTCACCGCTGTAAACCTGCACACCAAGACAATATCCATGCAATGTCCAACAGAAGAAAAGCGACAGAAAACAATAATAGACGAAGAAATAGTCAACCACAAAATAAGAAAAACAGACTGGGAACACCTGACATCAGATTCAGCAGGTATCTTATACAACAACATTAAACTCACGCTGGAGAAAATATATAAGAAAGCTACAAAGAAAGTCAGAATTCGTTCAAAAACAACACAAAATCCTTGGATAACACAAATCTTAATCCTAGAAATACACAGAAAGGACGCTTTATGGAAAGAATTAAAGCGATATCCAAATAACACAGCTTTAAAAACCGAATATAAGATAACAAGGAATCGCCTCACAACACAAATCAGAAATGCAAAAAGAAGCTACTGCAGAGACAAACTAACCTCTGCACAATACAACATGAAACAAACCTGACATCTGATCAATGAGATGCTAGATATTGTTCCCAACACCACCGCCTCCGAAACCATAAAACACAGCTTCATGAAAGATGCAAAACCTATCCAACAACTAGCAAATGACATTAACCAATACTTTGCAAACTCCATTCAAGAATTGCAAAGAAATATTCTCCCAATCGTAAAAAGGAGACCCTCCACTTGGACCACAATCAAAACAGATTTATGGTTCCCAACCAAAAAAAACAGAACTTCTCTCTGCAATACATCAAATCAAACCAAACAAAGGCCCAGGAATTGATGGTATCAGACCTAAAGATATAAAGCAACATGCAACTAGTTTAAGTCCTATCCTACTAAAATTAATAAATAAAATATTTAAAACAGGACAGATGCCAAGTATGCTAAAGACCGCCATAATCACACCCATATACAAACATGGAAAAAGAAATTTAATCAGCAATTACAGACCCATAACAACATTACCAATTATCAATCAAATTATGGAGCGGATCGTACTGAAGAAACTCACAGCCTATACAGAGATCTTTCATATTATCCCCAAAACACAATATGGTTTTCAGAAAAATAAGGGAACAAGATCTCTCTTGGAAGACTTTACAGACGTAATTAATACCGCCTTAGACAAAAACAAAATTGCCATGGTAGTCTTTATTGATCTAACTAAAGCATTCGATACACTTACACATCAAACCTTGTTAGAAAAGCTGAGGCATGTTGGAATATACGGGCCTCTTCACAGGTGGATTACAAACTACCTTCAAAGAAAGCATATCACACGTATCGGGTCAAACCGAAGCAGAGAGCTACCAGTAACCTGTGGAGTACCACGGGGAGCTGTACTCTCCCAAACTCTATTCAACATTCATACGCACGATATTAATCAGCTACCACTCAAAGGTAAGATATTCCAATACGCAGACGATACAGCAATAATATCCATTCATAATAATGCAAGCATAGCCCAAACAAATATGCAACGTGACATAAATCTGATCATAGACTGGCTCGCGGAAAACTCCATACACCTAAACTCAGATAAGACAAAATTAATGATATTCAGAAATCCACTGACTCGACCAGTTGATAACAAATATATAACCATCCAACATCAACTTTCCAACATAAAAAACACACAGAACAGCAAAACCACTACAATCACTCAGGTTGAAACAATAGGATACCTTGGAATTTACTTCGATGCAGATATGAACTCGAATAGCCACATAAACCATCTAAACAACAGACTCCGAACAATAAGTGGCAAACTCTCCAGGTTAAAAGACATAGTTCCCATACGCCTAAAAACACTAATATACAAATCACTATGCCAAAATATACTAAGATACGCTATAACAACGTATGCTTTCTGTGCACCCTACAAATTAAATAGATTAATGTCGCTACAGTACAAACTGATAAAACTGATCTTTTGGGAACAAAGAGAAAATAACGACCTTATATACATTGCAATATCAGAACACAAAATACTGACAGCAAAACATTTATATCTCTATGCAGTTTTGCTGAAACGTTATTTCAATGCCAACTACAGGACAGTCAGAAATACATACCGTATAACAAGACCTCAGACTACTAATTACATCACATATAAATACAATAATCACTACGGAAAGGCCACGCGAAACTTCTACATCCCAGAAATGATAAACAAATTACCTTTTGAATACAGAAACCTTACAAACTACAATAGCCTGAAAAGAGCTCTAAGGACATACTATGAACAAGAAACACGCACCTAAAATACCATACAAACTTAATGAAACACAATATACTCGTTCGGGCTTCCAGTTCAGCGACGCATCAACACATTGCAAGTTATTGTGTGTGTGTGTGTGTGTGTGTGTGTGTGTGTGTGTGTGTGTGTGTGTGTGTGTGTGTGTGTGTGTGTGTGTGTGTGTGTGTGTGTGTGTGTGTGTGTGTGTGTGTGTGTGTGTGTGTGTGTGTGTGTGTGTGTGTGTGTGTGTGTGTGTGTGTGTGTGTGTGTGTGTGTGTGTGTGTGTGTGTGTGTGTGTGTGTGTGTGTGTGTGTGTGTGTGTGTGTGTGTGTGTGTGTGTGTGTGTGTGTGTGTGTGTGTGTGTGTGTGTGTGTGTGTGTGTGTGTGTGTGTGTGTGTGTGTGTGTGTGTGTGTGTGTGTGTGTGTGTGTGTGTGTGTGTGTGTGTGTGTGTGTGTGTGTGTGTGTGTGTGTGTGTGTGTGTGTGTGTGTGTGTGTGTGTGTGTGTGTGTGTGTGTGTGTGTGTGTGTGTGTGTGTGTGTGTGTGTGTGTGTGTGTGTGTGTGTGTGTGTGTGTTGCGTGCTTGCGTGCGTGCGCGCGAATTTCTCAATCATAGATTTCGTTGCTTCCCAACACAGGAAAAAAATAAATAAATAAAAAAATAAATAAATAAAAAAATAAAATAATCATAATAACCAACTGGTGCCATCCTCAGATAAGCTTACATATAAGCTTCGAGGATGAAATCAGAGAAATTTATCTCATCCAAGATGTATCATATGTAATCAAGTGCATGTAATGTACATATCACATGTAAACCAAAGTATTTAATGTATGTATTATATGTAAACAAATGTATGTAAAGTAAGTATCATATGTATACAAATGTAAGTAATGTATCATATGTAATCAAATGTATGTAATAACTGTAACAAAAGTATGCAATATAGAGTGATTATATCCATTGATATTGTATATATAGAGTGTAAAATTGCAAAGAAACATCTGTAATAATCATCATTATTAATATTATAATAATATATGTTGTAAACAGTTATTGTTATTATTATTATTTTAAAAAAAAACTTTAAGTACGAGAAAGTATTTGTTATGCATAATTGTCTTCATATAATGTATGTAATTTATCTGAGAAATAATAAAAAAAATTTAAAAAAATAAAATAAAATATTAATATATTAGTGGGCGCAGTGTAGGTAGACAGATGCATGTAAGCTGTATCGCTGCTCCTGGTTTTATAGGTTTAAAGTGTTAATTAACTCATGTTTCTAACTTGAAAGTGCTACTATTTAATTCTACTAGTCACGCTGAAGACAGGGATGTTCAAATTGCCAAAATCGGATAAGTAAGATTCAACTTTTCAGTTTTCGAAGTTCATAGAGTGTACTGCAGTCACCAGCCAACGAAGAACAAAGGACGTCGCCATTTTAAAAGTCGCACTATAGTCGCTAACGGGAAGAAAGGCTAAAGGTCACCGAGACAGCGAAGTTCAAGCAAAATGAGCTGTAACAAATGCAATAAGCCATTAAGAGATGAAGGGGATGGGCCGCATTGTTCCGGATGTAACAAAAAACAATACTTCCACTGTTCAGGGATCTCAGAAAGCACGTGGAAAACAAAAGGAGCCGTTAAACGGACCGAATGGCGATGTCAACAGTGCCGTGAGAAAACGAAGAACAAAGACCAGACACCAAAGAAAAGTAACAATGCACATCAAGGTAAGCCGCTTCCGGATCCTAAAATTACAGATAACTTTGATTCATTTAAACTCATGGTGAAAGATTTATTAAATGCACACATGGAACAAATTAACAAAAAATTCGGGGAGTATGAACATTACATACAGTTCAATAACGAGACCTCTGAAAAAATGTTAGGAACTGTGAGAGAAATAAAGACGAAATTAACGGTAGCGATAGAAACGCAAGAAACAATCCAAAAATCAAGAATTGCGGAAAGAAGTAAACACACTCAAGTGACAAATGGAACACATGCTACAAAAAGAAAGAAAAAAGAACTTCAAACTGAGGGAATAACGAAAAAAAATACAGAAGACTTAAGCAACATAATGCAACTGATCGGCAGCAAAATTGGAATTCAAATCGCATCAACCGAGGCCCACAAAAAAATAAAGAGAGACCGCTAACAATCATCGCTCGTTTTACCAACAGAAATCTGAGAGACTCTATTCTTACAGCAAGCAAGAAAACAAGGCCGACAACAACGATCCTAATTGATAAGAAACTCCCAACACCAATCTATATAATGGAACACTGGACTCCATACTTCAAAAATCTTTTATATCAAGCAAGGAAGACAAAAACAGAGAAAAACTACAAGTTCCTGTGGACAAAGAATTCCCAGATATTTTTTAGAAAGAATGAAAACACTCGAGTATACATAATTACAAGTGAATCCGAGTTACACAGCCTACCAATATAAAACACTAACTTTTCACATCCTTAAGAATAAGATTAGAACTCATTTAAAAACTATATAATGGAGATCTCAAACATAGGCGAACATATCCAGTCAGACAACATAAACTTCAAAGTCTTTGACTCTATGAAGAAATGGTCAGACAACATTTCCACCAACACCAACTTCACTATCATACACACAAACATAAGAAGTATAAAAAAACACTGGCTTACATTGATAATACAGCTCAATTATAAACATAGATGCGCTAATACTGACCGAAGTTGCAATAAACGACACAGAAATTTACGCATACAACATAAATAATTATCAAACCTACAACTTATGTAGACCAAACAAAATTGGAGGTGGCATTGTGGCATTTATCAAAGAAAAATACAATGTGACAGAAAAACAAACTCACTTCGAACATCCAGAAACACTAATTTTGGAAATCACAAATAGCCACAATAGTATCAAATACACAATAAACGCAATATACAGACCTCCAGATAATAATCCACTCAGTTTTCTTCACGAGTTAGAAACATCGCTAAGCGGCATCGAACCGCGTACAACATACAGGCTCATCCTAATAGGAGACATTAACATAAATACTCTTGACCACGCTTTTTCCACCACTAACACATATCTTGATATACAAGTCAGTAAAACATAAACCCTACCATTAACTCCCCAACAAGAGAAGAAATACTCAATAACTCACTAATACATATCAACATACGGGCTCCCATCCATACATATACATCATTAGTAATTAACGTAAAAATTGCCGATCACTATGTCTCAACTTCGTTTTATTTCGTTTCCTACTCCCCCGCCCACCACCACAAAAGTCGACAAAACTCAATCATACTAAAGAGCATTGTCGATAACCAAGTAAAAAATACAGACTGGAATTCCCTACTTAAAATAAACGATCCTGTAACATTATACGAGAATTTTCAACTAAAGTTCGCAGAAATATACAAAAAAGCAACAAAACCTACACAAACGAGGCGACAAACAGACAACAATCCATGGATAAATGACGACATACTAAATACTATTACTGGAAAAGAAAATCTATGGAAAAAACTTAAAAAGTCACCCAGTAACATATATTTACAAACCTTATACAAAAACACAAGAAATAAACTAACAACAAAAATTCGTAGGGCAAAAAGACGTAGGGCAAAAAAACTACTACTTCCAAAAATTCATGGAATATAAACAACATTAAACAAACATGGGCTACACTCAATGAATTAGTAACCCGAAAAAAGAAAACTTCAGCACAAGATTTTATTGCAAAAAGCTTTTGTCAGGACACAAATCAAGAGGAACTAGCAGACTCATTCAACCATGCTTTCACAAACAACATCACACAACTCAAAAAAGACAAACTACCAACGATCAACAAAAAACTACCGACACAAAGTCAACAACAAACGATGTATTTTCCACCCATAACAAAACAGCAACTGAAAGAAGCAATTCTACAACCAAAATCAAAGAACCACTCCAGGAATAGACAAAATACGACTCACAGACCTTAAAACACACTTTGAACAAATAAATCCAATACTTTTGAAACTCGTGAACATAATATTCGACACAGGCATTATTCCACAACAACTAAAAACTGCAGTAATTACGCCAATATACAAACACAGCAAAAGAAATAATACTCAGAACTACAGACCAATAGCTACACTACCAGTTATCTCAAAAATTCTATAAAAAACAACACACACGAGACTACAGAACTATTTACAGAAGTACATCATCTCACAAAACCAATATGGCTTTCAGAAAACAAAAAGCACCACCATTACTTTATTAGAAGACATCGCCGACACAATAAACAAAGCTCTCGACAAAAACAAATACGCCGTCCTTATACTGATGGACCTAACCAAAGCATTTGACACACTTGAACATGACATACCTACTCACCAAACTATACTCAATAGGTATAAGAGGAACACATACATGGTTCAAGAACTACCTCTCAAACAGAACACAAGTAACAAAAATAGGTACATGTCACAGTCGGGGTATACAAGTAAAACACGGTGTACCTCAAGGTGCCATATTATCACCCACTCTATTCAACATATACATTAACGATGTTCATAACATATCCATAAGAAGTCAAATATTACAATACACAGATGACACTGCACTACTAGCAATCCACACAGACATTAACACAGCTCTTTGCAAAGCATAACAAGACCTAAACGAAATCACAACATACTTCCACCAAAACGCAATTCTAATCAACGGCACCATAACACAGATGTTGATAATACACAGCCCAAGAATCATACGCCCTGCATCACTGTCGATACATTGTCACACAATCCGCTGCATTAACAACAAAAATACCTGCCAATGTTCAGAAATCAAACCTGTAACCACGCAAAATACCTCGGTCTCTATATAGATTCCCACCTTAAATGGATAAAACGTATAGAATACCTACACACCAAACTGCGGATTATCGCAGCAAAACTCTTCCAGGTTAAAGATATTATTCCACCCAACATAAAAAAAAACTCCTATATCACGGTATCTGTGAATCCCTACTCAGATACGGAATAACAGTCTATGCAAATACATCAAACAGCCACCTAACAAAATTAGAAACATTACACAGGAAAATCGTGTCAACAGTGATCTGGACACCTTACACGCAACAACCAATATCCGACAAGCACATGGCGATACACAGAATTCTGAGCATTAAAAACCTGAAACACTACATGACATTAACAAGGAATTACTTCAAAATCACCTATCGAAACAACAGAGACATATATCGTATAACACGACCTGCAACAACTCTCTACATCCCCACACCCTTCAACAACTCATACGGTTCTTTTGTGAGATCGCATCAGATACCTACGCAAATCAACAACCTACCAAGAAAGTTAAAACACGTAGATAACTACAGAACATTAGAAAACGAAGTCTGGAAAATATACCAACAAAGTTAAGAAACCATTAACACTAATATACACATCACAAATCACTAGCATCCAATGCCTACATCCCATACATAAACAGTAGCAACAACACAAATAGTGAAGGCTAAATCCCACTCTCTTCATAAAAGCTAACCCAAGCTTCGAAGTAGGTGGGATTAACTTGCCTCACTCATCTATAAGTAATCCTTATAAGCAAATGCAGAAATTTGTATGAATAATCACTCTTTCTCAAACTTAAAAAAAAAATAAAAAAATAAAAAATTATACAAAAAATTCTGTATAATCTTCATTGTTAATATTAGAAGACCATGTGTTGTAAATACATAATATAAAGGCAAAAAAAAGTATTATTAAAAATTTTAATTAAAATCCAATGTAGTAATTGCAGCACTTAGTGCTGAACCCTGTAAAATTATGAGGTGCAATGTCACACAAGATGTTTATTGTATGTATAAATATTTTAGCAATCAATAAAAAAATAATAATAATAAATAAAAAATCATTATTATTAATTATTATTATTATTAAAAAATATCATTATTATTATTTTATTCACATAATTGATACACAGTCAAAACAAGATATCATATAAATAAAATTTGACTGGTGATTCAGAACAATTCAGATTCTAACTAAGAATCTAAGAATAGTCCATCAGGTAGCGTCGTAAAATATGGATTGTTCCAAGTAATGCTGTGTTTTTGTAGGTCATGTGGGGTCGTTTTATTGATTTTAATTGCTGTAAATAGTTGATGGATAACAATACCATGGAATGCTTTTTGCTGTTAACCAGACGGAGCAGTTCTCGGATGAGATTGGGGTTGAACTCCATCGATTGGCCAGGAACACCATACACCTGTGTGCTCTTGATGACATACTTCATCCCGACCTTTAGTCTGTCATTTAGAACACGTGCGATGATCTTGTAATCCGTGTTTCACTGACTGATAGGTCTCCAGTTTTTGATATTGGATGGGTCTCTTTTGGGTTTCGGGATGAAGACGGTATGGCATTCCAAGAATTCTCGCGGCACGTTTCTGGTATTAAGGAAGTTGTCGAGTGTCACGAGAATGGGAAGGATGAAATCCCAGGCTTCACTGTAGAATTGACTGTAGTACCCCAGAAGGCGTTCAGGATGTCAAGTATTCTGGTGCTTGTACACCCACCTTCAATGTTGGTGGTGATGGTTCGCTCCTGTCGAAAATTAACGTAGCGCCTGTTGTAGAAAGCAGCCCATTGCCTGCTTTCCGATCGCAGATGGAGTCTGATCTTCACGTTCTTTTCTTCCACCTGCTTCTCTCTCCATTTCGATGTCGAGATTAATGTCACGGATGGTATTGTGACATGGAAAGCCTTGGGGTTAGCTGGCCACGAACCAGCTTCGCCCCTTGTAGAGATCACGGAGCTGAGATCTTCTATGGAAGGCAAGTCCTTGGCAGCATTTAATCATATTTTCTTTGATGCGAATTTTGAGTTGTGCCCATGTGTCCCAGTTCCAGCCAGCAGTGCTCCAGGCTTTGCACAGTTTGTGAAGCTTGACCGAGAACAGGGATGGGAAATCTGGTGGTAACTTCCAGAATCCCGAAACCAAATTTTACTGCTTCTAAATGCTGGTACGTGAGCTCAACTCATTTATGGTCCTAGCTGGAAGAACAGATGTTAGCGTGCCTTATTGCCTCGACTCTGTAAACAAGGGATGGTGACAGATAGAAGCGGTCGAGCCTTGTTCCGATTCCTCGGCTTTTCCACGTGTAATCCCTAGAGTAGGGGTTGTGAGCCTTCCAAATGTCTGTGAGCTGAAGATTTCTGAGGTGAATTTCCAGTTGCCTGTGGCCAGCAGTACCTAAGTTTGTATTTCCCGCTATTTAGTTATAGGCCAGGTCCGCCACGCACTTAAAGTCCCCCATCAGGATGACATGATGGGCACCATACAAATAGGTATAAAGCGACTGGAAGAATGTTGATCTTGATGGTGGATCTACCGGGGCGTATATGTTGATGAACCTAGTGGTACAGCCTCGGTACTTCCAGTCGATGACGAGAAATCTCCCTTCTGCATCCCTCTGGATGTTATGGAAGGCTCCGAGGAGGGGGGGGGCTAGCATAAGTACCTCTACCCCGTCGCTGTGTCTATCGCCAAGTTCCAGAACGATGTTAACGAGTACTTTTGGCTAATTTCCTACATAGCCCTGTAGTGGAGAAAGTGTGTTTCTTGCAGGAACAAGAGCAGGGTGTTATAAGCTAGCATTATCTTCCACACCTCCGTGTTTAGTTTAATTTGCAGCCGATTAACATTCTTGATTAAGGATTCGATCTGTTGGGGGGGGGGGAGTATATCCAGCTCCCTGAAAACTGGCTTCCAGTTTCGTACACGATCGCGATAGGATCTCAAACTCGTTTCGATTGTTGTTTATTATGAAGTATTATATCTAAAGTATTTGCTTATTTTAGATATAATACTTTCTTATCGTTAGGGAGGGGTTTCCACCTCCATTTCGGACTCGGATGTTATGTCCGTGCTTCTCCTAGAGTGGCTTCTGCGCTATTTTTCTTTTTTTGGAGAAGCTTCCTCTTTCCTTTTCTTAGGTGGTTCCTTGGGATGTGGAAGTTGTTCTTGTGGGTTCCCCTCCGCCATCTTCATTTCTTTTCCAGCGGGGATGGTGACTACTGCAAGGGAGGTCTTGGGGGCGTCGACAGATGAACCTCCTCTGATGTTGTTGAGGGGATGGTAGCTGGTGGAATGCTAACCTTGTCTTCATCTGTAGCCTCAGTTGTTGACTGTTCTTCCATTGTTGATGGTGGTAAAGTGGAAGTAACTGAGGGGAAAACTGTTTCTTCAGAGGATGTTGTTGTTGTTGGGGGGAAACGGTTTCTTCTGCTGTTGCTGCAGGACGCTTTTTAATTTTGCCCAGACTGTCTGGGCAAATATTTTCTCCCCGCTGGTGTTAGCAAGTTCAGGAAATTCTGTGGCGTCTGTTGTAGATTGTGGACTAATATCCCCCCCCCCCCCCAGCCCGCTCTGCAAATGTTCGCAGACGACATGATGTTGTTTTCTGCTCCGTGCTGGTCACTTTCGGCAGGGGTGTGGACACTGGCTGGAGATGTGGTCCATGCCGATGCAGTTGAAGCAATTGGTTCGGGGGCAATCAGTGCCCAGATGTTCCACCGACCAGCACCGAAAACACTGTATCTGCACCTCGGGGAACTTACCATGACACGCGACGTGCCGATGTTGACAAGGTTGGGCACTGATTGTCGCAAAACCATAATAAAAGTTACTTCTCCGGAGTACAAAAGTGGGGTCCTCCATGGAGACGCTCTTCTTTATGTTGCTCACTTTCCCCCACTTGCTGAATGTCTGAATGAGCACGTCTACTTCATGGGAAAGCCCTCTATCCTCAATTGACGTACTTGGAATCCCACCATGGTTGGGATCAGCTGCTTCCCCTGGACAGAGAAACCTTCTAAAAAGTGAAACCCTCTAAAAAACCCTCTATGAGTTTATCTCTCGAGGCGACGTTCTTGACTACAATCAAATGCCGTCATATAAATAAGGGTGTGCACCTTCAGGGACAAAGACTCCATAAGGAACTTCTTCAACATCTTAGAGGAGTTCAAAGTTATAGCATACGTCCACGTGAGCTATAACTTTGGAGTCATCCGTGGTGAGAGGTAAAGGAATCAATCTGACAGCACGTAAATTTTTGATTGCCTGTAGTGCTAGTGCGAAGGGCAACAGACTGAGGGGACAACCTTGTATGACCCCTTTCTGGATGTTGATAGGTTCCAAAAGCTGTCCGTTGATAAGGAGGTGGATGGAGGGTTGTTCTAGCTTCCTCTTATGATGGAAAGAAGTCCACTGCTGACCCCGACTTTCTGTAGGATGTTCAACAGAAATGAGTGACGGGCACTGCCGAACGCTCGGTTCAGATCGATGGAAGCAATGTCATTGAATACCTTTTGATGTTGACTAAACATAAGAGTTCTCCAAGAAGAATGAGATTAAACTCTATCGATCTGCCAGGAACACCATACACTTGTGTACTGTTGATGATGATGTACCTCATCCCTACTTTCAATCTGTCGTTGAGAACACGGGCGAGGATCTTGTAGTCCGTGTTCGACAGACTGATGGGTCTCCAGTTCTTGATGTAGGTTGGATCCCTGTTGGCCTTCGGGATGAAGACGGTATGGCTTTCCACAAATTCTCGCGGCACATTTCCGGTCTTGAGGAAGGTTTTGTAGAGTGCCACGAGAATGGGGAGGATGAAATCCCAGGCTTCACGATAAAGTTCCGTCCCTAGAACGTCCGATCCAGCGCTTTCTTATTCCGACATTGCTTGAAGGCTGATGTTATTTCGGCCTCTGTTATAGGTTGATCCAACCCTGCTTGGATGTATGCAGAGAAGGAAGCAATATTCCAGCAGAATTGCCTGCAATTCCGAGTGCAGCAGGAGTCTGTTTTTCATGTTCTTTTCTTCCACTTGTTTCTCTTTTTCCATTTCGATGTCGAGATTAAGGTCATGGAGACGTTGTGACGTGAAAGCGTTGGTTGGCCACGAACCAGCTTTCCTTGTAGTGATCCCGGAGCCGAGATCTTTGATGGAAAGCACGTTCTTGTCCCATTTAATCATATTTTCTTTGATGACGATTTTGAGTTGTGCCCACGTGTCCCAGTTCTAGCCAGCAGTGCTCAAAAGTGGAGCACAGTTGGTGAAGCTTGGCCGAGAACAGAGATGGAAAGTCTGGTGGCAACTTCCAGAGGCCCGAACCAACTTCTACTGCTTCTAAATACTGGTACGTGAGTACAACACGTTTGTGGCCCGAGATTGTGTTTCTGATGTTGACGTGCCTTATGGAACATCAACATCAGAAATCTACACTCTAGAAACAAGGGAATGTGACAGGTAGAAGCGGTCGAGACTTTTGCCGATGCCTTGTCCTGTCCACGTGTAATCCGGACCGTAGGGGTTGTGAGCCCTCTAGATATCAGTGAGCTGGACATTCCTTAGGTGAACTTCCAATAGGCTGTAGCCAGCAGTGCCTGTGTGGGGGTTTCCCCCTACTTTATCCCTGGCCGGGTCAGCAATCAGTTGAAGTCTCCCAACAGGATGACATGATGGGCGCCATAGATGTAAGTGTCGAGTGACTGGATGAATCTAGGTCTTGCTGTTGAATCTACCTGGGTGTAGATGTTGATGTACCTGGTGGTTCAGCCCCAGTACTTCCAGTCAATGGCGGAAACTCTCCCTTCTGCATCCTTCTGGATGTTATGGAAGGCTTCGAGGAGGAGGGATTAGCATACGTAACCCTACCGAAGCAGGTGACTATCGCCGAAGCTCCAGAATGATGTTAAGGGTACTTTTGGCTCAGTTCCTGCATGTCCTAGTAGCGGAAGAAGTGTGCTTCTTGCAGGAACAAGAACCAGATGTTGTAAGCTAGCATTAGTTTCCAGACCTCCTCTTTTTTAGATGGTGAACGGGCCCTCTGATGTTGAATAAGGAGATACAGATGGGGAAAGGGTGGCGGCATTATGATGCTGTAAGATTTTACACTCGACCTAGGTCTTTAATCGTCAGTTGTTTAACGTAATTTTTCAAAGCATCTATAGGGGAGGGAAAATATCCAGCACCCTGAAAACTGGCTTTCAGCTTTGAGCACGAGTTCGAAAGAACCTCGAACTCGTGACGATTGTTTTTGATCCTGAAGCTGGTGATCTTGTTGTTGGCGGTCGTGTAATTAAAGCAGTTGAACTGTGAGCCAGTATATATTTTTTTATTTTGAAATTAACACTTTCAAATTTGTGAGGAGGGGTTTGCACATCCATTTCGGATTGTGATGTTGTTTCCTGCTTTTTTGAGCGGCTTCTATTTCTTTCCTTTTTTTTTAGGAGAAGGCTCCTCCTGGCGTCTTTTGGGTGGTTCCTTGAGAGATGGAAGCTGTTCTTCCTCATCCTCCATTTGCGATTCCTGTGCAGGGGAGACGTTGGCTGCTGCAAAGGAGGTCTTGGGAACGTCTTCCAAAGATGAAGCCTCCTCTGATATTGTAGAGGGGTTGTCGCTGGTGTTGTGCAGACCTTCGCTTCATCTGTTGCCTCAGCAGTTAGCTGTTCTTCATAGATGGTGCAGGTAGTGTGAAAGTAGCTGACACTTCCTTCAGCTGATGTTATAGCTAAGGGAAACACTTTCTATGATTTCTTCAGTTTGTATGGCGCCCATCATGTCATCCTCATGGGGGGACTTTAACTGCATGGCAGACCATGCCTATGACAAAATAGGGGGAAATCTCAACTTAGGCCTGATGGCAACTGGAAATTCACCTCAGGAATCCCCAGTTCATAGACATCTCGAGGGCTCATAAACCCTACTCTCGGGATTACACGTGGACAAGCCGAGGAATTGGCACAAGGCTCAACCGCTTCTATCTGTCCCCATCCCTTGTTTTCGGAGTCGATATAATAAGGCACGTTAACATCCGTTCTTCCATCTCGGACCATAAATGAGCTCAAGTACGAACATTTAGAAACAATAGAAATTGGTCGGGTCACGTAGAAGTTACCACCAGACTTCCCGTCTCTGTTCTCGGCCAAGCTTCATCAATGGTGCTCCACCTGACGTCCTGCTGTCTGGGACTGGGACATGTGGGCACAACTCAAAATCCCCATTAAAGAACATATGATCAAGGGGCGAAGCTGGTTCGTGGCCAGCTAACCCCAAGGCTTTCCATGTCACAATACCATCCGTGACATTAATCTCGACATCGAAATGGAGAGACAGAAACAGGTGGAAGAAAAGAACATGAAGATCGGACTCCATCTGCGATCGGAAAGCAGGCAATGGGCTTCTTTCTACAACAGACGCTACGCCAATTTTCGATTGGAACGAACCATCACCACCATCAGTGAAGGCAGATGTACATACACCACAACAGCTGACATCCTGAACGCCTTCTGGGGCTACTACAGTCAACTCTATCAAGAGGACAGTTCCCCCCAGGATTACTCCTGTTGAAACATTGACCTCTTTCCTGTGCACATCCAAGCAGGGTTGGATGCACCAATTACAGCGGCCGAAGTAACGTCAGACTTCAAACAATACCCAACGATGAATGTGCCTGGGGCATACGGAGTAGCCATAGAACTCTATCGTGAAGTCTGGGATTTCATCGTTCCCATTCTCGTGGCGCTATTTAACACTTCCTCAACACCGAAAATGTGCCACGAGAATTCGTCGAATGCCATACAATGTTCATCCCCAAGGCTAACAGGGATCCAGCCAACATCAAGAACTGAATTCCCATCAGTCTGTCATACACGGACTACAAGACCCTCGCCCGTGTTCCCAATGGCAGACTCGGGATCAGGTACATCATCAACAGTACACAAGTGTATGGTGTTCCTCACCGATCGATGGAGTTCAATCTCATCCTGATCCGAAAACTGCTACGTCTGGTCAACTTCAAGGAGTAAATGGCATTGTTAACCACTGATCTCAACCGAGCATTCGACGTTCCGGCACTCTTTCCGGTTTGACATCATGAATAAAGTCGAGGTCAGCAGTAGACTACTTTCCATCATTAGAGGAGGCTACAACAACAGCTCCACCGCCTCCTCATCAACGGACATTTATCCGACCCCATCAACTTCCAGAAAATGGTCAAACAAGTTTGCCCTCTTAATCCGCTGCTTTTCGCACTAGCCCTTGAGCCATTCCTACGGGCAGTTAACAACTCGCGTGCCATCAGAGGAATTCCATTACCGCTCACCACGGATGACTCCAAAGCAATAGCCTACGCTGACGACGTGGTGGCCACCCTCAGGGAAAACGACTCCATGAATTTCTTCAAAACCTTAGAGAAGTTCAAAGTGTTGGGAGTAACATCAAACCCTGAGAAACTAAGATCAAGATGTATGGAGCTTGGGACCCAAATAAGATCCCTATTTGTCTTTTCCCTACAGAAGACCCTCTCACCATTCTGGGGGTCCCATTTGCTGCACATCCCGAACTCGACATTCAACATCTTATGAACACTACAGTTGAGAGCCTCAAGGACTGGTCAAATGGACAACTGTCACTCCAGGACGACTGTGATCAAGACCATTGTATGCCTGCCTAACAGCACGTCATCAATATTACCAACTTCAACGAGGTTTAGGAATCCGGCTCTACAGGACACTCCTGAAGTTCTTCTGGGGCAATCTATGCCAAGATGTTGACATTAAGATCCTTCAACCTCCGGAGAAGCTGGAGGGCTTCGGTTTTCCCGTCCTTAACATCAGATACCTAAGTAATACCGCCTTCCCTCTCAGCAGGATACTGCAAACCAGCCATTCTTGCAGTTATCCAGTGGGGTATTTCTTAGGTTTCAAGCTTCCCCTGTTTGGGATCACAGTCCACCACGGACCCACGGCTGATATTGTCCCGGAAGACTACAACAGACTTTGCCAGATAGTACAACTCAACTCGTCAGGCGTTAACACCACAGGGATCCGGAACAGTAATACCTGGTACGAACACTTCTTCAACATCCTCCATCCTCTCCAAACATCGAGGCTACCCGTCGAGAAAAGACCTAGCCTACGGCCACCTTCTAGGTAACCTTAACATCTGGAGGTTCCACAACATCAGGAATCCCTTCTGTGACTTCTGCTCCGGCTGGACACCGTAGAGCACGTCTTCTACGAGTGTCTTCTATCCAGGAACATCTGGAGGAGGTTAAGCGATGTGCTCCACATCCCTCTTCTACTGCAGGAACAAATCATCCACCTGCAGTTTGCCTCACCTGCCACCAACAAGCAGAAATTACTGGTATTCATTATGAATGAAATTAAATACCACATCTGGAAGGTAAAGGAAGAAATTCCCTAACAATGCTAATCCTCCCAGTCTGTTGCAACTCTCTCGAGCGTCCTCTACAACTTTTATAGCTCTTTGATGAGGTTTTTACATCTAGTGAGAGAGGCTTGGGTGACACCAGATTTAACATCCAGTGGTGTACAACTCCTATCCTGTGCAAACAGAAATAACACCATTAAGTTCTGTTTGCTGCTGCTTTAACATCTCCATCTGCAGCAGCATCTCCACCTCCAGCCATGCTTCTGGTCTTTACGTCCCCTATGAGTACGTAACTCGGAGGAATAACCCAGGCAGCGCTGGCCTACTCGAGGCGGTCTACCCTGAAGGGACGGATCACCTGGGCACCGGTTACCTTCGTGGTCCCTTTGATCATATGAGACAGACATCTGGATCGGGTGAACAGTTATCATCTGATAGCATTGAGCTAGCAAGATGAGCATTATAGGCTGAGACCTATTTTACTTCTTCTTCTTCCATACTCCCCACCCGCCCTTCCCATCCTAATCTGCGTCTTTTTGTAAATTTAAATGTAATTAATTAAATATCTAACTCAAAGTGATCATAGTGTTATACGGATAGGCTGACGGATCAAAAGAGTTACATGAGTCAGTCTGTCCGTATAACACTATGATCACTTTGAATTAGATATTTAATTAATTACATTTAAATTTACAAAAAGACGTAGATTTCCAAAATGCGAACAATAAAATGCTGTCTTTCCTCTATCCCACCATACCGTCAACTTTGGTGAAGTAAGGAAGTAATGATTTGTGAACTAATGACACAGTTCTTTAGGTTGTTTATATCCTTAAACTCACGTTCATTAAAATAATATTCTTCACATGGTATTAGAATTAAAAGTACTGTTCTCAATTACAATTCTCCGTTTATGAAACAGTATGTATTAGCTAATGTCAGTTACCTTGGGTTATAGAACTAGTATTATTCCAAACTCGCTTGTTATAAGTGTGAAAAAGCATAGCCTAAAATTTATCGTAACACTTCGTAAACAACCTAAAACAAATGTTGCTTTCATAGACGATGTAATCGTGATGCCATTGTCTTTCCTCATATTTCAATACATTGCATTCTTTTGGACACTATCAATGAAGAAGTACAGTAAAATGTTACAAAAACAGTACTATTGCCTTTCCCATTGTTTAGAAAACGATGAACTATTTTTATCTGTGCGGACGACTACAACGTAAGAAGATAACATGCTTTAGTTGGCGGAGAACCACAACAAACCAGACAAAAGCACGCGATAAATTTCTGACGGTGAAGTGTTACGCGCAACTACAAGTCATAGCTGCAAACACGGCGCACCTCTCTGACCAAGTTATTTGTTCTTGCGCCAACCAAAATAATTTGACTATTACAGTAGCAAATACATTAAACAGTAATAATCAATGTCCTTCTAACCTATTACTTTTATTTTGTTTCATTTTAATGATAACAAAGTACTTTACTTTATTATGAATCAATTTTCCCAAGATATTTCCTTTTGATCGTTAATCTTTATACAATAGTCTGTCCCAGCATATGCACTTACGTCACTTCTGGTATTATTACTTTTTTCTTTTGTCGACGATCACTAAAGTTTTTGCATTACTCATATATGTTAAACTTAGGTATGAGACTATTTATATAATAACGATTGCTTCCGAGCTTTAAAAAAATGCGCTATTTTAGTTTCTTTTATATAAATTAACCTAATTTTTTGAAACTATGCTTTATATCTGTATAGTAACTAGTTATTCCACACTTCGGATTCGGTGGTGTACATGCAGTCCTTCAAATTCAAAGAATACTGTGACGTCAGATCAGTCTTTATTCCTCCGTAGTTATGTGATTGATTACTTATAAAATAGAAATGGTAAACTGACAGGTGGACAACGGTTGTGTTTTTGTGAATCCCGTGTGTCCATGCGTTGTTATGCATTTCGCTAAAATATAGCAGCTGCAACTATTAATCTATTACCTTAAATGTTTATAAAATGGTAATTAATGAATTCTCTTACATATATATATATATATATATATATATATATATATATATATATATATATATATATATATATATATATATATATATATATATATATATATATATATATATATATATATATATATATGTGGTTTTTCAATTGAAGGTGAAATATCCGATCTCACACCGATGTAGCAGGGTTTTTTCTCCCAGAAACTCGGATTTTTCATCCTGCATACAGGATCAGCAATCGAATAACACAATTCATACACAATGTATACAGTAGTGGTGGTGGTGGTAGTAGTAGTAGTAGTTGTAGTTGGCGGTAGATGGCGCTGTGTGTTGATGGTTATGTAGTTGAAGGATTATGTAAAGCAGACAGTAAGTTGTTGTGGAGTAGTATGCCTCTCACGATCAGTCCTTGCAATCCTTGGAGGTGGCACGTAATAATAATAATAATAAATACAAGAATGATTGAGGATCAAATCATGTTACAAAAAAAAAAAAAAACGGGCTAATTTAATTTATGAACTTAATATTATTTTAAGAGCGTTTTGCGCATTCACTTGTCTGTGCATAAAATTTCTCCGGACGGAAGAATTTGAGAAAATTTATTCCTCATGTCTGCTTCTTTTTCTTCTTCTTTTTTTTGGTATGAATGGCAAACCCCTCAAAACTATACAAGCATATATAATGTAGCCGTGATGGTGGTAGCTAAGAAGCCAATGCATTATCCCTGTAAATAGTTGTTCAGCTAGCTGGCTTGCATATTTTGCAAAAACCCGTGTGATCAGATTTTACATTCACATGTTTCAATGGTATTAACTAAGCTATCATAAACAAATATGAAAATGATTAGAGAAAATCACAGAAAAGGAGTTTCACTTAGTCTGAGAACATAAACGCAATTGATGCATATACAAAACACATAAAACGCTGGCATCTGTGAATTTCGGACCTATGGGCAACATTAAAAGGTGCTAAAATTTATTTATGAGTTTATGCGAAGTGGGACTAATTTTAGAATTAGGTGGATTCCTTGAATATTCTAAAAGTATTCTGTCTTGTGTTATAAAAATTCATATATAAACAATTTTTATCTTTTCTCCTTATATTTTGTATAATTTCATAGATATCTTCGGTTATGCATCTTTTATTGCTAAGTTCTCTTAGAAAATCAGATGCGTAATTTATTACGCATATTTTGCAAAAACCCGTGTGATCAGATTTTACATTCACATGTTTCAATGGTATTAGCTAAGCTATCATAAACAAATATGAAAATGATTAGAGAAAATCACAGAAAAGGAGTTTCACTTGACCTGAGAACATAAACGCCTGAGAACATCGACACTTTTTGTTTTGTATTGTTTTGTTTAATACATGTGCTGTTTGACTTGCAAAAGGCATGGCTGTATATTATTTTTTTCCTCAAATGTTACAAAGGCAATATCTCCGCTTCTATAATTAATGCAAAATGAAATTACAACAAAATCTTGGCGCCATTTAGTTTTGCATTAATTATAGAAGCTGAGATATTGCCTTTGTAACATCTGAGGAAAAAATTGATATACAGCCATGCTTTTTGCAAGTCAAATAGCACATACCATAAGCGTACGAAAGAAATATTCGTTTATTTCTCAGATTTCAGTGCGTCACTAAATTTGTTGTGTCTATATTGGTTAGAGAAATTGTCACGGTATCTCGAAGTGAATCTTCAATTCATTGTAGCGATTACCAAGAACTCTACCATGACTAGGAAGGAAGTCAACGGACACCATAACGTGTGGAACAAGCAGATATGGCGCCCACTCTAATAAGATGTAGCACCTGCTTTAGCTGTGATGACTGTAACAATCATACGGAACATACTGTCCACAAGCATACGATAGCGTTCAATGAGAATTTTGGACTATTCTTCTTGTAGGCATGTAATGAGATCCTGGACCGTTGTGGGAAAGTCCTTTGACCTCACCCGACGCTCCAGTTCATCTCACATCTCACACTATGTGGAGGCCAGTCAAGTGTGGTGACGTTCATGTCCCCAAACCACGCAGTTACAGCAGCTTAATTACACGTTCCATTGTCTTCCTGAAAGAGACCTTGGTCAGTTCCATAGAAACGCTACGAGGGAGGAAGAATTGCATTGTCCAGAATGATACCTCTCAGAGTCAATGTTCGTGGCACCACACACACGCAGAGGACCGAGGAAAACTCAGGCCCATATCGTAACACCATCACCCTCTGAATTTCATATTTGGGGTTACATACTCTAGTAAGAGACGGTCACCGAACATGTGCCACACCCACACCAGTCCCTCTGCTCCGTAGAGGATGTAGCATGATTTGTTCCTCCATGACACAGTTTTCCAAGCTTCCACGTTCCACTATACATTGCACCAATGAAGATGACATTGCATATTGGTTAGGGTAATGTAAGGCTTGCATATTGCCATCCTACCATGGAAATCCATGTGTTGAGCTTCTGTTCTGAATGTTTTTGTGCAGATTCCTGTTTCAGTAGATGCTCGGAACTCCGCATTCAACGCATTGGCCGGCGACTGGCGGTTTTTACATCTTATCCTTCGTAGAACCCTACAGTCAAGTTCGATGAGTGTGGTGGGTGGTCCGCTGCTGGTGGCACTTGCAGTATGGTTCTTTCGGTCTCAGAATGGTATCACTGTTTGTTGACCTGGGATTGTCCAATTTGTCAAGAATGCTGAATATGCCCAAGACATGGGACTGCAAGATGGCATCCTATTACAACGCCTCTTTCAAACTCCGTCAGTTCCCTTCTCGCAGTCATTTCACTCGAACACAGTTGCACTGAATTGGGACGTCATATTCCTCGAATTTATACAAACACGTGATTCTTTACATGGCAAGATGCACCTTTCTCATTGGAGTGTCCATTAACTTCATTTCAAGTAGTGTGATGCTGTTGGACTTAAATTAATTTTTTTGATTTGTTTTTATGAAATAGCGATGATTAACCCCTTCAGAATATCACTGAATTAATAATCTATATTCCGCAATCAAATTTCGGGTTAATCTAATCTTATTTTTTAAAATTTTAGTATCTTTGTGAATATACCAGGGAAACGTTGAATTAGTATATCTTTAGTTACTAATTCAAAACATCTTGTAATGTCATCTGAATCCGAAAGATCATTTTTTCTGGCCGCAATATTTTTCAGAATTCTGTAGGAATTATTTTACTTATTAGGAAAATATATCCACTCCGAACTAGTGCAGTTATACACTAGTTCGGAGTGGATTTACATTGCCACACCACTATAAATAATCCTCAAAAGCACAAATATACACGATATACAAAGAGAAATCTTTTAATTTAGAGGAAGTTCTGTATTTATAGTGGTGTGGCAATGCACTTAAAAAGATATAAAATATTACAGAAAACGCTCTAGGTTCCAGTGCCTGGCAGTATGTTATTAGAAGAGAATATTTGATAGAATTTAATTACATTGAGGAAGAAAACGAAATTTTATGCTGATGTTTAAAAAAAATAGAGAGGAAATTTTCAGTATGGTATATTATAGGAATAAGAAAGCAGTTTGCAAAAAAAAAAAAAAAATAGATAAACCAGTTGAAAAATTTTTTAAAATTAAAAACGCAGATCTTAACTTATTTGCATGGTCGCAAATTAAAGGAGCATGAAGACAATGGATATCTTCTTGTCTTCATGTTCCTTTTGATCTGATCTTGTTTATTTGCTTGATGACTTTCTAGATGGCTGAGAGCGATATCATCCATATTCACGAAATTCACTGAAACAAAACGATGGATTTAGGGTGACCTCTCTATGAGTATAAAGGTAATTTGGTAATTATCCCAAATGGAGAATATTATATGAATCTTTCTGATATTTATGAAATATGATTATCATTGTCAGTAACGGGATCGCTTAAGGGTCATAGTCAGATAACCAGAAAGAAACCACCTGCATAGCATTTAGGAATGCAATGGGACCTTCTGACCTAATGCCCTGGTTTTGTCTTCAGATAGGAAGTCCTTCAATTTGAGACTCAGGAAAACATAATTAATTGCACCTATATTAGCCTAAACTAAAAACTTTTAGTGATCTACCATACGATAATATGTCATGCCGGTTAGAACGTGGCCTGTTAAATCATGATAAGAATCTACTAAAAATATGTTCAGGACATCAGCTATTTATTACTAGACACTATGTTCCAGCATAAAGATGTGAATTATGGAACACAGAAAGAATACCTAAGTAACAAGAAAAGTATTATTCACTGTATCATTGATAATAGTGATATCTTCATATATATCATGCCTTATTGTATAGAGGATATGCAGTACGATGTCTTCACTACTTAGTTTTGAGAAGGACAATAATGAACACACTTTGAAACTAAAACTATGCGCAGATGTTTAAAAATAAGGAAAGACGAGTAGATATCAATAATTCATAATTATAATTGACAAAATTTCCTTCTCGCAGCCAGAAGAAAAGAAGTTTAAAGTAAAAGGCAAACTTGTAGAGAATAAAAAATCTGAAGAAAATATTGACTGATTCAGCCAGAGAAGCATGTGGTAGAGTTGTCTGCAAGGGGAAAAAAATCTGAATTTCGTGGTGGCTCAAGAAGTTAAGAAGGAGGTCCTGACAATGAAGGGAAAAACTACATCAAAAGTTCCGAAAAATAAGTCAGTAGGAGCACTGAGAAAGTTAAATAAAAGTAAGAAGGCAAAGGTGTGTGTAAAAGTATCTAAATAAAAGTTATGAGAAGACTGGTAAAAATAAAAAAGTACATATCACGAGGAATGGCTAAATGATCATGAGGCTATTTAAAAAGATTAGAAATTGAGGGAAAGTTGCCAAAAAGTAATATAGAAACAGAAGGTAAGTATACTCCTCAGATCAAGAATAATTACTTTTAGGAACTTTTAATATTATTAAATTAAGTGGGAAAACAGTGCTAGAAAGTGTTTAAGAGGAATGTAGTCAGGAATGTATACCAATTCAGTACTTTTTAATACATCAATTAATCAGAAAACTGAAATCTGAACGAAAGATGAAGTGGATAACATTCGACCAGAAATGCTCATGGTATGTATTTAATATTTAAATCTTGCAAGAATAAGAAAAGGTGCCAAGAAAAAAGCGGGAAAATGATATACTTATATACTTTTTTTCTTTAAAGTTCTTTAAAGTGATTACATAGTTTATTAGCGAATATTTCCATTGTGTGAGAACCACTCCAAGATGGGGAAGTCAATAAATAATAAGAATAGAAAGAACAACAAAAATAATATTGATTACTTATAAAGTATAATTCGCAACATCAAGTTTGGTTAATGGAATGATCCTTTATATTATTCTTCTGTGTTTAATTACAGTTAAATAAAATTGTTTAGAGAATATTTTTATCAAATATATTCTGTTCAGACTTCATCAGCATAAAAATCTGCTTACCAAGGGCGAGTGGGCCAGCATATTTGTCGAACGCCCTGTTGATGATGATAGCAAATTAAATATGGAAATTAACAACAAAATAAGGAATGCTGGCATGATAGGGAAGTCAGGTGAATACATTTATATGGAATAATGGAGAAATTACTGAAAGCACTACGCCATCTGTATTCTAAACAATATTTAAACCAATTTTAATTTTATAGATCTGGGATTTTATAGATCTCAGTTAAAAGTAAGAAAGTTGATCAAAGACTACAGATCAACGATATGAAAGTTCTGAGAAAAATATTGACGTAGTGAACATATCATTTCAATGCCATCTGTTTGATGGCGGAAACATATTAAAAATGAGGATATTACAAAGGAGCAAGACACTGTCAGGATTCAGAAATGTGATATGTGAGAGAAGATCACATTTTTCAAGGAAAATGGCATTAAACATCACATAAAAATTAACATATTAACTTATCAGTGATATTATACTCCTAAATAAACTGAGTGTCGATTTTTATTTTATTGGAATTTTGAATGAAAGTCAACAATAAAAATCCAAAACTATGAAAACAGATTGAAAAATGAAAACCAACTATATTCTGAATGAAAAACCTACAGTAGAGGTACAAATATTTCAGCAATTGGATGGGAGGAGGTGAATTTCATCTCCCCATGTGTGACCACCGCACTACTTATTGGAGGCGGAAATGCCTTGGAAACGTTCCATGTTTGATCTCTAGAGCAGAGTTTCCCAGACTATGTAAAAATAAATAAAAATATTAAAAATTTAAATATTAATAAACATTGAATAAACAATCCATAGCCCAATCAATATGGAACTGTGTATTATAGGCTTGCAACTCTTCTTGAGTGGGAATCATAAACTAAATCCCTGTACTCTCACTTTTTTGTAAAGATTTCGTATGGAAATTGACAACAGAATAAGAAAACCTAGCAGTCAATTCAATAAATTTATATGAACTAAGAGATAAATTATCCAAAAGTGTAAGCTAGCAGTATGGATCAGAGAATGGCATTAGAACAGTCGATCAAATACTGGAGATACAGAAACGGGATTTTGGAGAAAAATTAAGCAAGAGAATTACATTGATAACAGAATCATATGAAATGTGAAAATATTAGAAAGAAATAGATATTCTTAGAATTTAAGAATGAATGAGCAGAGTTAATCTTGAACCGAGAAAAGAACGGTTAGCAAAACAGTTGTTTGAGGACGGATGGCAGAAAGGGAATCAGAGGGAAAGTAAGATTCACGTGTATTGATGCAGTTAAAAAAGCTTCAAAAAACGAAATATAAAATATTACAATACTGGAGGTGCTAACAAAGAACGTGCTAATTTGAAAGAAGACATTATCAATAATTTTCATTTTTACCAGCTTTAATTAAATTATTACCAACTTGCTATAAGGGAAGTTAGTAATGATGTACGCTAATTATTGTAGTAATATCATATCTTGGACATCGCTCCCCGTTGAACACACAAAGTCATTCACAAAACCAGTGGCCTGGAATATGCCGTTTGTCATGAAATTTTCAGTGGTCGATTGAGAGGATTCCCACAGTCGCTAAGCTCATTCCCATCTTTCCCAACTTTCTTCGTTTAAATTATGTGCACTTTTAAAAGACCGTATATTCTTTCTAGTGAGCATTTCTGTGTGCTTCTATAAGGGGACTGATTTTCCCTTTCAGTCGTTTCCGACCGTAAGTGACTTTGTATGCATTTCCCACAAAATATTGCTGGTGAGATTTTTACAGGGTAATTCACCTTTGCTTTTTTTTTGCTTCTTTTTTGCTCCCCCCCCCCCCAATTTTATCCGGGATCGGGACGGGCATATGGCTGGGACGTATTCATGACAGTAATCCATGTGTGTCCACGGAGCCGGTTTGCCTGTTCTGGGAGACGAAAATCCCGAGTTTCCGGGTGAACCCCCCCCTACCTCCATATGAGACCGGCTAACTCACCTTTAGTCGAAAGAGATCAGATAAAGATTCCTCACGTCACTGACAGGAATCGAACCCAGGTCTTTCCGACCAAAGGGATTCGTCTATACTGACTGAGTTACGGAGGCTCCTGTAAGAGGATCTTTCCTCGTATACACTGCTTGGAAAGAAATCAACCGACACCTCCCTGGCAAAGTGCATCGTGCCATGTAACGAGTCACGTGTTTGTAGCCGGTATAAATTGGAATAATACGATGCTTCCGAGTAAGTGCATATCTCTTCGGATGAAATGGCTACGAGAAGGGAACTGACGTAGTTCCAAAGAGGCGTTCAATGAGGGTGACTGTTGCAGATCAATCTGTTCGACAAATTGTTGACAAATTGGGCTATCGTAGTTGAACAATCAGTGGTTGACAGTAGGGTGGTACGAAGGAAATATGTAAAAGCCCACATTCGTCGGTCGACACCTTGAATACAGAGTTCCTGGCATCGACTGGAACATGAATTTGCACAAAAAGGTTCAGAACCGATCACAGCATGGGTTTACTTGCTAAAACTGCAATATGTTAGTCCCACATTACCCTAACAAACATGCAGTGTAGTTTTTAGTGGTGCCAACAATATGTACACTGGGATGTGGAATGCTTGGAAGGTTGTGTTATGGAGCGACGAATCACGCTACACCAGAGGAATCTCTTACCAGAGTACATAACTCCAACTATGAAATTCGTAGACAGCGGTGTGATGGTGTGGTTCTGTTTTTCTTGGTTTGGCCTCTGATCTTTGTTTGTGGTGCCATGAACACTGTACTCTGACAGGTGTCTGAGCATTCTGGAAAATTTAATGTTTCCTACTTCTTGCAGTTTCTACGGAACTGACCATTGTCTCTTTCAGCAAGACAAAGAACTGTGTAATAAGGTTGCTGTAACTGCGTGGTTTTTGAACATCAACGTCACCACATTTAACTGGCCTCTGCAGAGCTCTGATCTCATCCCTATTAAACATCTGTGTGAACTGCTGGACTGTCGGGTGAGGTCAAGGGACATCCTCCCCCACAACAGTCCAGGACCTCATTACTTGCCTGCAGGAAGAATGGTCCAAAATTCCCTTTGCTCATTATCTTACGGTGGAAAGAATGTCCCATAGGATCAGCGAATGGAAGTCTTATGTCTTATTAAGGTGAGCGCCATGGCTGTTTGTTCCTTACACTATGGTGTCCGTGAACTTCTTTCCAAGCAGTGCATTATATTAGCGATTTATGCTTTTCTTGCTCCGTTTGTTTGATAATTGATTTCACTTTTGTTAAATGTTCTCTCCATGATATTAATTTGGATAAGTATTTTAAATCTCTTACCTGGATTCGAACCATGTCTAGGACGCGAATAACATTTTTCCAAGGTCTCCATTGAAGGTGAGTTGAAGCGTTCCCCCCCTCTCTTTTGAAACTAGTTTTTTTTTCCCTCAACGTTCACCAATAATGGTGAACGGGCCAGGAGAATACACTCACTTTTCATATACAATTTACAAGGATAAGGAAGTTAACCCACCTTATCCTCAAATTATGGTTTTGAATCCAAGGATACTTGGGAGGTTACAAGCTGTTAATAGCTTGTTAGGATTCGAAGTTAGAACTCTTCGTAGTGATTTTAAAAGTAATTAGATAAACCGTAACTCAGTCAGTTTCTACGAAGCTATTTGTTTTGGAATACCCTGATTAGAATTGCGTATAGCAGACAAGAAAATTAATTCTGTTTATAACGGCTTTCAACCAGTTGCATACAGTGGGGCAGTGTTTACCTGTCGGAAACTCGGATTGTCCGTCCCACAAAACAGGCATACCGGCCAGGCTAGGAGAACATATGCAAATTACCCAGAAGAATATATATTTAAGCATAAGACTAACCGCGTTATCTTAAATTATAATTACGAAAGCCAGTCTTTTCGTCAGGTCATGGCCTCACGAGTAAGTGCTGCGGATTTTATTACTGTCTCTTCTAAATGTTTTTATATTATTATTATTATTATTATTATTATTATTATTATTATTATTTAAAAAAATTTCTTTCATCAGTTTTATCTGAAGAGAGCAAAGATAAAAGTGATTCCTGTAAAACGCACTCGTTAGAACCTTCTTTTGTTTCCTATAGAACATGAGGCAGACTTTCTATATCTTGTAAACTGAAGTTAAATTATCCGATATCTGATGGAGATGACAGGTTTCCTCTGTCTTACAAAACACGAGTCAGCTAAAGAACGTATTGTCCGATATAAAACGAGTACACTCGCCTCGGCTGCTTCGTCTTTAATTCTGTTTAATCATAACTTCGAGAAAATTAATAATCGAAATTCAATGAATGAATTTTGTCGAACAACGATGTGTTATTCATCATATGAATCAGAACTATTAGTATAAAAGCCAAAATTGAAGCTAAACATATGTATAATGAAACGATCTTACACCCATTACACATCTAACATTGTCCATTCTCCTGTTAAATTCTAATTGTTTCCGCTTTGAACTTTCTCTTTTCTTTATTTTGTAAAAATAATTCCAGCATCATTCTTCTGATTCTTCTGGCCATTATTATTTTATTTTTGTAATTCTCATCTAATTCGCATTCATGTGAAAATCCTTGATGAAGGATATTGGTATGTGCTAGAGTGTTTTGTGTTAAATATTAACTGTTTGTTTGCAAACAATATTAAAATATATTCTTTAAAAATAGATTAAAATATCATTCATTGCGGAGAATAAGCATAAGACACCAAACTATTTTGTGTTTCAAGCTCACTATTTTGGACGTTCAAAGTAAAGAACTTAATTGAAGATTTTTGATTGAAAAACAGCTTAACTGAATTGAAAAATATTTCATGTAAGAGCAGTGAAAAACATAAAAAGAGGGAGAAAAGCGGCACTTAATATAGACCCTGAAATGACGGCGCCGTTCATTAGAATAATCAAGGTTAGAATCTCGTCCAGGATTCGAAGAAGTTTTATAACAACTCTTATAAGTGAACGATGTTTAGCTGGTCTCATTTGGAGTTAACAGGTTCGTAATCCTCCTTCAAGAAACTCAGAGCAATTCGTCTCTCAAAGCAAACGACCAGCTTGAAGAGCACATACTATTAACAGGCATAATATTCTGGCCTTAGACGTTTCAACCGTAGTTCCGAACAATGGAAAAAACAATGAAGCAGCGGAAGGTGTAAATAACATCACGCAAACTTTCCTACCTGCTTCTATTAAACTCTTTCATTCTCACAACTCTTTCCCTAAGATCTGTTATGCCTTTAGATTATATTATACCCTAAGACTCACTTTGTCAAAGGATAATCACAGAGTTTTATTTGATAAAATGAGTCCAGACAAGTTCATTCCTTCGAGTTTAAATACAAATTAACTTCAAATGTTCAAATCGCTGACGTTCCCTCCCAGAGATCTCAACCAATTATGGCAAGTCGAATTTCTAAAAGTTCTCATTCTCCGGTAGCATTCTGTGCATCTTGCTCAAAATATTTGACTGAAACATTTTGCACAAACAGTCTATCATTGATTTTGTCGAACATTCGCAATTTAACAAGAACGTCATTGGATGTTTGTCCAGAGTCATGCGCGCAAATTCTGTCCAGTTCACCAGCTTTGACCTACTTCTTCGAGTTACTGCATCCTGTTGCTTTCCGTTGTCAAGATTCTGCAGCAAATGGTCTGTCTCCAAAGAATCGTTATTTGTGACGTAGCTTGTCCATATGATCATGAATGAATGATCGTGGCAAGTTACAGTGGCGTTTCTCTCTAGGCCTGATATCCGTCCATCACTGCTATTTCGAGCGTCATTGCTATCCTTCCCGAATGCGAACACTTATTTGGAAAATCAATATTTGAGTGTGCGTGCGAAGTGAATGTACCGCACTGAAATCCGTCACTTAATCTGCTCTCTATAAGTCCAACACAAGAAGAGAAATCCTGCGCTCCTTATCCACTTCTCGGGTACTGCACAGTTAATGTGGCTTCCCGAAAAGAGAAGCAACAGCGATCGTTTTTATTCTCCTTAAATTCTAATTTTTGATATTGCCATAGCACGATGCGACTGACTTATAATTCTCTTTTGATTAACACATTAAATTCCAAACGTTAATGTGGGATTTAAACGTGCTGCACAGTCAAAGATGGTTAGATAATAATAACGCCAGCCAAGTAGTAAGTGCGAATTTACATCTGACTGATAGCCACCATATTTCAGTGATGGCTCGTATTTGAGGCTCGGTCACATGCTTTCTACATGATTGTTTAGCTACGTTATTGTAACTATAAAATGACGACATAAATTCCGTATACTGTGCATGGAGAATAATGTTTTCAAATGAAAATTTTTGTTCTCGAAATTCCTTCTGAAGTTGTTTTTTTTCAGTGAGGAATTCAAGGAATCGAGGTCAAACAATGTTTCACATTTGCTTATTGAAATGAAATTTAATTTAAAATCCTTATTCAGACACACTTCGAAGAAACATTCGTTACTAGGTTTCAAACCCTAACAGCCTTCAAGAATCAATTGAAATTAAATTCTCTATAAATTTTTCACGTTTGCAGAACTTTTGGTGTTGTTGAATGAGTTAACTACGAATATTTTCATGGACGTTGCAAACTGCGGATTCGATGTGAAGATTACTGTCGTTCCAATTTCAGATACAGCTAAATCTAAACTGTGTTGTATGCAATTTAAATCTGCAACACAAAGAAAACGCATGCAAAGGAATTCCATAAAAAAAACCTAACTGTGAAAGAGTTATCGATGAAATTACATAATATGATCTTCCTCGAATGCAAAAACTGCGATTTATGCACTGCAAAGTTATGCGCTGTGCTTTCCAAACAGACACAAAAATGTCTTCGAATTCGAAGTTCAGATTATGCATTTGTTTGTTAATTAACACTCGTGTCATTAAGCAGAAAATCTGTGTTCCCATAGCATGATTGGATTGGTTACTTTATCAGTTAAAATATTTCAATTTCACTAATAACGTAATTATCCTGAACTTTTATCATCAGTTTTTTCTTTGGGTTATGTCAGGAGATATTGATACCTCGTGGCACAATTCATAAATCTCAATGAACATTCATATGCACATTCATAACTCTCAGAAAACTCAAATCTCATGTTTCACAAGTTCTGTTTTTTTAAGCTTGAGTAGAACCTTTTGACCCATAGGAAGGTGAACAGCTCTTCTTAATTTTGAAATTATGAACAGTTACTTCGTGGTTTCTGTCTCCTGTTAAGTAGATTATTCTTGCTATGCCGAACACTAGGGTTGCTAATTACAATTCATATCTAATTATTGGGTTCACTAGTTATAATTCATAATGCATTTGCCTTCGCCAAACACTCGTTTTCGAAATTGTTATCGCTGGAAAATACTGAGATAGGAAACCCACTTATTTTTTTCAAAAAAAAAAAATAATAACGGTTACAATAAAAATTATAACTCATCAAATCTTCGATAAAAGCATCGGTAAAAAAGAAAGGTGATCGGTTAAGGCGTTCTTTTCAAACGAACGCGGTTTCGTTATTCAGACATGCATTTTGATATATCAAAGTGCGTATTTCAATAAGGTAATGAACTCTTTTCATCTTGCTATCAGAGACTGTTCGAGGGAGTATGTAGCTATTAGTAATACTGTATAAAGAAGACCAGTTTAAACTCGACCAGTGTTCTTAGTTTATATGAACCTCAACCCATTGGGGATATTAATGCAACAGGTGTCCACCTTTCATTGGTGGTTGACAATGTCATAAAAATCGCCTTTCCATACTAAACGTTTGACATCGCTAATAGCAGTTTACCTAGCTCACGAACATTACAAGCTGGGCACGTCCTTACCATTATTCTGCAGTACAGTTTCTTCCTATCACGCCATCATCATCATCATCAACAACAACAATACTTTTTCAATTTCAATTTACAGTTTCTTTTGATTTACAATTTATGTTATCAGTTTGTTTTCTGTTAATATGCAATAGGAATGCTGAATGCATGCATTTCACGTTTTCACAGTGCTATTTTTAAATCGATAATAATAATAATAATAATAACATTTTTCTTTATAATGGAATAACCCTTTATTACCTATTAAATAACATTCATAAATATACATCAATTTAGGAAATAATACTGTAGTTTCTCACATGTGGTTCACTTCAGATTCCAACTCATATCATACTTTGCACTGTAAGCTATTCATTTAGTTGAACAATTCATGTAATATTATTATAACTATCACAGCAATAGTTTCCAATTATATCATAGTTCACAATTTCACAGGGTAGTTAACATGATTACCGTTTTCAGTTTATATATATATATTTCTTCCCCCTCCCCAAAAAATATTGGATAGAGGTTAAATAAATATTTACGATATACACGATTAGCTTTAGATTCCATGCAACCAATTCTGAAAACAGTACATTTTTATGGATACATACTCTTTTTTTAATACTATTCATATGTTATATTTTCGATTTAGTGAAGGATGTTACAGAATAAACTATATGATACAGTGCAACATTCATTTTTAGATAAATAGTTATATAGCTAAAAAAAATACTGGTAGATGTGGACTAAGTCAGATATTATGATATGCACAAAGAGAATGAAGTATATATGACAAGGAATGAAACAGATTGCCGTAGGAGTAAGTAATATCTTTAAGAGTCAAGTAGAGGATATTGGATAAGTTATTGTAACCTAGAAGTTAATTGTAATGATTCGATAATGAGTGAGGATTAGTTGATTAGTTGATTAAGCCATGCTAATCCCACCTACTTCGAAGCTAGGTTAGCGTTTATAAAGAGAGTGGGATAAGCTTACACTATTTATGTTGTTTGGTACTTTTTATGGATGGAATGTAGGTTGGATGCTGGTGATTTGTTAAATATATGAATGAATGTTCATTCATTGCTATATTGAATGCTATATTAACTGTGTTGGTATAGCTTCCACAAGAACTGTGGAAGGTATACCAAATGTTCTGCAAATGTCTGTGTGTTTCAAATTTTGTGGTAAGTTGTTGAGTAGCGTCGGATTGAGCTGTGATCTCACTGCAGAATTGTATGAGTTGCGAAGGATCTAGGGATGTAAACAGTTGGGGTAGGTCGTGTTATGAGATACGTCTATCACCTATTGTTACAATAGGTGTTGTTGAAGTAATTCCTTAATAACATTATGTAGTACTTCAGAATTTTAATGCTCAGGATTTTGTGTATAATATGTTGTTATTAATTTAGTTAGATTGCTGTTTGATGTGTTTACATTGACTGTTATACTGTTCGTGAGTAGCGATTTGCAAATACCGTGATATAGGAGTTTATTTTATGTTATATGGAATAATAATATCCTATCCTATTCTCTTAGATGATTATGAGAAAGGTGGTTTCTTGTTGCCTTCCTTGCCGTGGTATATTTTACGATTTTATTCGTGTGTGTGTGTTCAGTGAACCGGTTTGCCTGTTTTCGAGGGATGAAAAACCCGAATTACTGGGAGAAAAAACCGTATGAGACCGGCTAACTCAGCTAGTCGAAAGAGATCAGATAAAGGTTCCTCGCGTCACTGACTGGAATCGAACTCAAATATTTCCTACTAAAGGACTTTCTCTATACTGACTAAGCTACGGGAGGTTGCGGAATAATAATAATAATAATATGGCTTTCCTACTTCTGATAACTAGAAGCAGCATAAAATAGAGACAGTACGTATTGGAAAACGAAACAGCAAAAATTCTCTATGGATACTTTATAATACAAAATGATTGGCATTTGGAACACAATGGACCTGACATCACAATTATTGAACATCGACAGGTTTGGATTATCGATATTGCAGTACCCAGTGATAACAACATCAAC
Source organism: Typopeltis vanoorti (assembly GCF_054136105.1). Lineage (NCBI taxonomy): Eukaryota > Metazoa > Arthropoda > Arachnida > Uropygi > Thelyphonidae > Typopeltis > Typopeltis vanoorti. Next base: position 79,646,893 of record NC_143573.1, on the reverse strand, counting down.
AACAAAGAACTGGAAAAGATTACTAAATATCGAGATCTGGCAATCGAAGTTGGCCGACTGTGGCTTAAACACACCTAAGTCATCCCAATAGTATTGGAAAACTATGGGTGTGGTGCAATTTCAAAAAAAGCTATTATAATATAAGTGAAAACATATGATCGACAAAAATCGGCATTACTTCGTAAAATATGGACAGAACTGTCCATATTTTACGACGCTACCTGACAGACTATTCTTAGATTTTGGGGTCTAATCTGAATTGCTGTGTATTACTAGTCAAATTGTTGTTTGAATGATATCTTGATTTGACTGTGTATCAATTATGTGAATAAATTAATAATAATAATAATAATTCATAGGGAACTATTTCTTGTACAGTACTCATCATGGAATGAGGAAGCAACTATTAAAGCAAAGATTATCCTTGTACAAAAATACTTCACAGCATCCAGCCCATCCCAAGCATATCATAAAATCTCCATAGAACAATAGCTATCTTGATTACTTTAGTTAACACAGATAATTATTTCAAAGAAATAATACTCTTTTCTTTAATCGATTAGTTAGAAGTATCTTCACGACTAAACTACTATACAGAGGCTGTGACTTCGTGTCAGTACCCTATAATGTGCAGCACACTTCTTTTCGGACGTAAATACTGATATGCGTTATGAGAAAGCTCACAACCCAGGCCACTTTCAGTCTTTATTGAGGTTTCATGAGTAAGTTAAGGGGATAATAAATCCCTCATTATTTTAAAGCCGGATACGAAATTCGGAGATCGAAATGTAAGAGTTTCATGCCGAAGAACAATCGGCGAGTCCAAGCGTAAGTCATCACTTGGGTAGTACAACATTATGGCAACTCGTGTCAAAGGTGGAGCAAGCTCAGTGAATATCCTTAATAATTTCTCATAATGTAAAACGCAGCTCCTATGAGATGTATTACTGTTTTACATTATGAGGAGAGATCACTACCCAGACCGGTTTCGACCTTTATTGAGGTCTCATCAGTGAGTAGGTAGACCTGGAATACCAAGGTTTAAGTGAACCGAACTTACATATATATACCCCTGCTAACGAATTTCCAGACCGGTTGGTCTGGAAATTCGTTAGCAGGCTCGTTTTATATTCTTGTTTTAATCCTTTACCCAAGCGTAAGTAAACAAAGTTTGCCCATGAAATATCTTCGCGATTACGTTGCTTGTATATACTGGCTATTGACAACTGTCTTAGTATCCTTAGTACCCAATATTCCAATACAACTGATGTGAAGTCATACTAAGCTACATGTATATAGCTACATGCTATATACATGTAGGTTAGTCATGAAGATACTTTACGTGAAAATTTTGATAATTCTTGGGTAAACGATTAAAACAGGAATATAATTTCGTGCTTATTATATATATAATTTATATTGCAACCAAGAGAAAACATTTCAACCTGTAACATATAATGCATCAGATACAGTACATTGCAAAACTTGAGGTTCATAACAAATGTGTTCATAACTAAAAACAGGTATTTTATCCCATTATTGCGTCCACCTGAACGCGGTTGTTTGGCCCTCGGCTGACGTGGCAACTCTTCCTAAAAGTGTTCTGTAAGATTCAGGTTGAGAGAAAGTACAACCGTTTCACCCCCACTTCCAGATGAGGAAAAGTCCAAGAGTTACACTTCCTTGCAGATCAGGAAAAGTCTAACTTCAAATAGCTCTTGCAGTACGACATGACCGTAATCATTCCGATGTTCACTTTGATAATTTACACGGAACCACCACATGCGAGAGACCAGAACCGTCAGAAATATCAATATAGCATTCTTTGTTCGTTTTACCAGGCATTACGACAAACTTTTCTAATCCAAACTATGAGCATTATCATTCCCGCCGTGATACTCTTAGGGGATGATAATTGTGGTAAATAAAATTATCCTTGCATCAGTCATTTCCGTACATGTCGTTCTGATTTGAAATGTGTTTGGTCATTCCATACCACGTTTCCAATGGTCATCCTCCAATCACATGGAACTTTGGTCCACAAGTCTAATCCGAGCATTGTTTGGGATAATGTTTACGTTGTATACATCTATGAAATCTGAGTTTGTGGAATTTATTATATCATGTTTTGGTACAAACGTTTTAACTACTGTGCGTTCTCGGAACCACTTGGTTGAGAGCAGGAAAGTGATCACGGAAGGAAAGCACATAATTTTCCGCACTTTCTCATTCCTTTCGGCCAGTTCATTGTTTCTTTGGTTTCATCTTCATGATTTCATTTTAATTACATCAGCTAATATTGATTTCTTAAGTATGTCCAACTGTACTGTAATTGTATTGATAACACCTTTATGGAAGTTGATTAACTCAAAATAGATCCTTTTTAGCTACCTGCTTATAATCAGCTCCGTGCATTCCCAATGTTTATATCATTCTGTTCCGTTGTTTATCACGAGTTAAACAATATTCGATAAAAAGAATTATGTTGTCAGTATATTTTATGTAACATTTATAATAATTAGGAGTTATGACAATAACTCGAGCCAAGTACAGTAGAGAGTCACAGACCACTCTTCACTCTAAGCTGAATATCATGAAACATTAGTTATCCATTCAACTAATTAAACACTCTACCAAATTTTTATTGGCAAATCCATTTAAATAGACAACTTTGGTATTAGTGAGAAATACCTGTCAACAGTTGTTTCACTTCTTCTCCTCGTCCTCTTCAGACCTCTGCATGATATCATTCATCCAAGTTTGAATATATTTAACACGTATGCTGTTTACTCACCACAGAGCAATTCGCATAATAAGAATAAAATGAAGGATAGTTAGCGGGTTATTCCTTCTCAGACATCCCTACAGGTTGCATCGACTCTAAAAAAATCTTACCAATCCCTTGAATGAGCAAAATTCAAGGGATTGGTAAGCGGATAGTAGAGGCGACTGTGAAAAAATCTGAGCAGTCGAATAAGTTTGAATTTCTAGAAATTATTCAATCAATTTCAACCAGATGTGAAAAAGTTATGATATTGTTTAAGATCATCTGAACTTTTCAACTTAATTAGACTAAAATGAAAGGATAAAGAGGAGAGAAACTTTAGTGGTCACTTCATTACAGATACCTGTGGGAGAAAGACTTTAACCCTCAGAAAACACTTAGAAACATAAGCAACCATGGAGAAATATGTGAATCTCAAGTAGTTCCACTTCACACCTCGGAAGCTTTTGACCGGGTCGTGCACAAAGGCTTACTAAACAAACTTTCATCATTTGGTCTGGTACAGGACTTCTGTAGTTGGACTGCCAGTTATTTATCTGGGCGCACACACTATATGTGATAGTGGATGGATCCTTATCCTCTCACCATTCAATAATGCCGAGGTTCCACAAGATTCTGTTCTCGTACCAACCCTCTTCCTTCTATATATCAATGCGCTACTTAATTTGACCAACGCAATACACAGCTTTGTATTGCGTTGGTCAATACAAATGCAGATGACAGCACTTTGCACTCCCCCATTTCATTTGACAAACCATACTCTACACAAATCACCTCTACCTACAGAATATCAACTACCATTGACCTCATCAATATTATTATTATTATTATTATTATTATTATTATTATTATTATTATTATTATTATTATTATGAAGACAGATGTCCAGGGAGTCAGAGACTCATGGAGTGAGCCCACATACTAAACACACCAGCTATCATACTTATTCTTGAATTCATTCAAACTGCTTGCATTCACAACATCCAATGGAAATCCATTCCATTCAAGCACCACCCTGTGAGAGAAAATTCTAGCCCTGACCCCTTCCTAGAAGCATTCATTCAGCTTCCAACGATGCCATCTTGTTCTTTCCCCACCCTCCATAAATTGAAAAATTCCATCAATTGAAATCCTGTATGACCCTTGCAGAAGTTTATGTCTCAATCATATCACTCCGCTTTCGCCTGTTTGCTAGTGTCTGCAGTCTACAAATTCTCAACCTCTCTTCATAATCAGTATTCCACAATCCTGTTATCATTTTTAACACTCTCCTTAGTACTCTCTCTCTCTCTCTCTCTCTCTCCAATTTATCAGAATCACAACGGAAACCAGGAGACCAGACCTGCGCGCAATAGTCCAAGTGAGGCCTTATCACGGCCTTGCAAACAGGCAAAATAACATCCTTATCTTTACATGTGAACGTTCGTTTTAGCATTGCAATTATCTTTTCAGTTGTATTTACATTCTTTGCCACATGGCCCCTGAACTTCAACTTCCTATCTACTAACATTCCAAGAATCTTAGCCTCATCAGTTTCTTCTAGCATAATCCCACCAGTATAATACGGCATTGTATATCTAATCACGCCGAAATGAATAACTTTACATTGAACTGACACTCATTTTCCCATGCCCATAATTCCAGTCTATTCAAATCATTCTGCAAGTATATCAGCAGCATTCCTGATTACCCTACCTATATTTTCATAATCAGCAAATAGCTGAATGTCGCTTGTGAAATCCTTCCCAATATCATTGTACAGATTGAATAACACTGGACCAAACACTGATCCTTGTAGTACCCCACTGGTTACCTTAAATCTTGCAGACTCATATCCCCCGTGTACCACTTTTTAATATCTCTCAGTCACCCATCCTCATCTTATCCATACTAATATTCTATAACCCAGACCAATTTTATCCAATTTATGCAGATATCTATTATGCTGTATTCTGTCAAAAGCCTTAGCAAAATCCAAAAGTATCATGGTGTATACATTCCACCCGTGTCAGGTTCAATGGTAGCATTGTTATAGAAGGTGAGTAAGTTGCTAAAACAGAAAGTTCTCTCAGAAAACCAATGTTATTCATTGAAAAGTAGAGATTCACTGTCAACCCATTTCTGAATGCGAGGCCTAATCAAGTTTTCCAAATTCAGTACCAATCCTGAGATACTAATTTGTCGAGAGTTGGTTACATCGGACTTTGCACCACCTTTGCGCAATGGAATTACCATGTATTCCTTCCATTCCTGCGGAATCTTCCCTGTTCTGAGACCCATATTAACAGCCTGGTCAAAGAAACAGCAGTTCATCTGAACACTCTTTTAACACACATGCTGATATTCCATCAGTCCCTATTGCTGAATTCTTATTCAGTTTGTGCAACAGTTCTAATACCTCGGCCTCACACACCTGCGTTTCTTCAACCAAGTGAAGTGGTAACAGTGAGCTCAATGTTGCGTTCACTAGGTTGATAGCTTTTAACGAAATGGGAACTCATTAAATGAACCTCTTCTGCATCTGCAACCCTCACGCGATCTGGATTTAGAAGAGTTATTCTTTCATATTCATTCTTTCTTTTACTTGCAGCATATCGATAGAATTCTTGTGCGTTGTCATTAGCATGCGGAGCCAGTTTCTTTTCATGCTCATACTTTGCTTTCCGTACAACAATTGTGACTATTCTAGCCTGCTGCTTATAACTTTCATAACTGACGTCATCCTTATGCACACAGTTCCTTGCACATCGTCCTTTTTTACGAATCTCTTTTTTAATAAATAAGACATCCATTTGACTTACCATATTTATTCTTCGAACTCTCCGGACACACTGTGATATGGCATCATTTAAGTATTGTTTAAATGCTTCCCAAGCACAGTCGATATTCTTTCCATCCAGCAACCGATCCCATTCCACTGAACTCGGTATACTCCTCAGTTGGTCATAATTTCCTGCTTTGTAGTTCAGCACGTTACCTTTTCTGAATGGAATTCATAAACTTAGTCGGTACCCAAGTGAGTACCGTATGATCACTGTCACCAACCGGAGGCAGAATAGTTGTCTTTAACTGAAACGCCCTCTGACACTGTAATCAAATCTAACACTCTTTGACCTGGAGTTCCTTCTGTCACATGCTGCTTGAGGAAGTTGTTCTGCAACAGCTCAATAAATGCGTTTTCATTCTTCTCATGAGATTATGCTGCTACCCAATCAATATTTCGATAATTAACCTCTCCCATTATGATTACTCTTTTCGCGCTCATCTTTTCTATTTCGTAATGCATTTCTTCATCACTAGAAACTGATCCACCAGGTCTGTAACAACACCCCACTATGTAATTGATCTTCTTAGATTTCACCTCACACCAGATGGCTTCAAACTCGCTGCCACATGAAATATTGTTAGTAGTACTACAATGATTGTAGTACCACTACAATCATTGGTCTCAATTCTAACTGGATTCAAGTCATTCGATATCATTATCAGCACGCCGCTCCTCTCCTATTCTCCGCATCCTTCCTAAAAATACTGTTTTTTGATATTCGATACCAGTTAGTAAGTCTGATTCTGATAGCCAGGTCTCACTAATACCTACAATCTGAGGTTGCAACATATTGACTAAGGCAACAATCTCTACCTCATTTGTTTCTGATACTTCTGGTATTTACAGGGTGTTCGGGATAAATTTGACAGTTTCGTAAGGAAAACGAAAATCTTCTTTGTATCTATTAAATTTAATGAATTGACAAAAAAACATTACAGGCAGAGTTAATTACAATACTATCAACAAGATTTACTCAAAATAACCACCATTAGCATCGATCACAGCTTCAATTCTGCTTCGGAACCTCGAACAAGCTGATGCTACAGTCTCCCTGGGAAGGGCCGCAAAAACTGTTTTAATTTTATCCATTAACTGGGCTTTTGTATTACTCGAAGTGCGATTGGTGTCTTTTTCAACTGCGCCCCATACAAAATAATCCATGGGGTTAAGGTCTGGGGAGTTTGGAGGCCAAACATTTGGACTGGTGAAGTCGTAGAAATTTTCAGACAACCATTTTTGACTTTTCCCAGAGGTGTGGCAAGGGGCCGAATCCTGCTGCCATACATACGGCCTACCATTGGCTACCCTTGTTATCCAGGGCTTGACTACAGTTAGCAACTCCACGAACAAAGCCCGAATTCCAATGCCAGGGTTCTTCAACACCTGTTCCTGCAGATTTGCGAGGAATTCTGCTGTACGAACGCAATCAGATCGTCTGCTAGGGATCTTTCTTCTTGCTACATCCTCGTAGTCACCATTGCAAGTCTCTAGTTCATGCCTGATTGTTTTTATTGTATTCAGGGAGCATTGGGCAGCAGTCGTAATATCCTTATTTTGATGGCGGGCACGAATCATCATGATACAAGTTATTCTCTTCCATGATTCAGGTGGGTTCCAGCTATCCATCCTTTCTGACATCTTGTATATGAATGAAGAAGGGTCCAAACTTTTAAATGAAGAGAAGTGTGTGTTAATACATGTAACTTACGGAAAAATATAATTAATTATAAATATGTCAAATTTATCCCGAACACCCTGTATGTACAGGCATAATAATCTACCCGTTTGTTCTTTTGTATAGTCTTGTATGCAGTCTGCCTGACACAATTGGAAACTTGCAGATCTCTATTCTTCTCGAATGTTTTATAAATGTAGACATCTTTGCACACATTGGATGGGTCCGAACTGGACGAATGCAAAGCCGAAATCGTTCTCCCCTCGTCAACATTTCCATGACAAAGCCCATTCTCTTCATTAACACAGTTATATACCATTGTAGTTGTTACACTCACATTCACACCATTCCTCCCTTTATAATTTAGTTTCCCTGACTTTATGTGTTAGGTCTAATACCAGTTAGTTTTTCTAGGCTCCTAGAAAAACTAACTGGTATTAGACCTAACACAGAGTTAAGATTTGTATAAGAGGGACGGCCTACATACAAATCCAATCTTCCCTCACACTCACTCCACACATCCAAAAACACTTCCTTCTACACAGCCTACGTATCGTATAGTTTGCCATCATAGTCTTTCTTCTAAAATTCATTTTAATCATAGCGACGTAAAATACTGATGAAGCTAGCAAATGCTAGCATCGTCAGTGCTAGCAAAACCAAATTCTGACTTATTTCCCACAAAAATCTTATCCCAGGGGTGTTTGGGAGGGATGTTAGGATTTTGCCAATACTCATATCTCCAAACAACATGAGATTTCTCTTCTCTCCTGGAATAAACATATCACAACAATTGCATCCTCAGCTTCAAAAAAAAAAAATAGGATTTCTCTTTCGCTCACACTTTCGCACATTACTTCATGTCTGAAAATCTTATACAAATCACAAATCCGCTCAGTTATTGAATACTGAGCGGAATTGTAACAAATGTAAGCAAGTTTCTCCTTTCCCAAACCACCCCATACACAGTACTAACATACTATAGGTTGATTAACCAACCTCTCGTGTATTGGCTCAAGATAAAAAAATTAAGAAATAAACCAAGACGAATCGGATTTAGATTGTGTACAAAGACAGCGCTACAGGCTGAATAATTCAAATATTTTCGACTAAATAGTGAATATACTGTACTTGTTTGTCGCATTATTTTGTGATCACATGAGGAATTCATGTGATTCCCTGACTAACAAGTGGAAGTTGCTTGTGACAGTGGAGGAAGGGAGGAATTGCTTCCCTAAGACATCTGTATATCACATCGTTTAACTTTGTTTTCAATATATCATTTGGCACATGGCTTTTTTTCCTTGCATTCTTTCAGATCCGACAAATTTAGCATAACTGGGCCAAAATGAATGGCAAATTTAAAAGGAGGAAGAAAAGGCTGCGTTGTTGCTCTCTTGCTGTCACCGCTACAGATGACGTAGACCGATTTTAACACTTTAAATTTGCAGCAATTATGAATTTCAAGAAATAAGTGATATATCATAAAGTACCGTCGTATATGCATAAAATTAAGATTGCCAAGGAAGATAAGAAGTCAGTGATAAATTTAGATGACTGCGACATGATATTTTAAGAAAATTAGAAAGAGTACTGTTCTAAATTAACTATTAATTAATTAAATTTTCTCTACACTAATTAAAACGGCTGAAACTATAGCGTTATCACTATTCAATCTCTAATGGATTTGAAGGATTTTTCCTATATCAGACACTAAAGGAAACTTTAAAGCGAAGTAATAATTTTGCATGGCTGAATACTCAAGTATGTCAAAGTAAATAAGACACGAGTGTGTTTATTCTTTAGTTAATTTGCCTGGTTTCATAAAGGAAATATTAAAGTTTCCTGGGAAAAAAACACTCCTACCTCCATATTATGCTTAGTAATTCATGCACCTTATTTTAGGTTTATGTCCAGCTGCATGGTCCGTTGTGGTAAAGTAACTGGCTTTTAAAAACATATTTTTCGAGAATTATTGGGCAGTTAATCCAAACTTGTATATCTCTGTAACTGTTCTCTAGACGGGTTTTAAAATTTTTATGAGGGAGCAAAAACTACCTACCACTTTCATTCAGCTTGACCGCCCTACCTTCAACTGGAAACCCTTATAAACGCTCCTCGAGTTCTAAAACGCAACTGGCATCAGCCTTTCCGAACAAAGTAGTAACCCATGTAGGTTCACGCTGGAGATATCAGAGGTAATAAGTAGGTATGCGTCTACATGTTACCTACAGGTCGGGATAAATTCGATACATCGGAGTCAGGTCAAATATAGCGTCCTGGTTGCAGTAGCAAAAGTAGCACACAACCAGTGGCGCACCCGGACGGGGGTAGGGGGCCCGACCCCCAAAGAAAAAGCAAAAAAACACTAGAAAATTTTCCAAAAATCTTTTCCTAATTAAAATTCTTATTTCTTTTATTTATTTTGTGTCGTGTCTTCTATTTCTATACTACTTATGAATTAGCGATCATTGCAGATGCTCGGTCATAGGTCGTATGCGATGCGTAGTGTGTATTCTCAAATCGTCTACTCAACTCAGCCCCCCCCCCCCAAGATTAAATCTTGAGTGCGCTACTGCACAAGTACGCACAACTACGTACAGTATTGCAGTTTGGCCATCCCTGAGCTTGTCTCTCTCTCTCTCTCTCTCTCAATCTCTCTCTCAGCTGTTTTCTACGTCTCTAGCAGATGCGCGAAATCGATACTCATGGTTATGCACTTGAAATAATGTGCAAGGAAAGTGGAAAACTCTTAGAATGACTTCCTTTAATGTTGAAAGAAATATTCATGTCTTCCATTGTCCACTTTCCACTTTTGCATTGTCTACAATGAAAAAGTGGAAAACTTCCGTATATAGTCTGATGTATATATTATTGTATGATTATCATAGGAAAAAGCATTTTTATCTATACTACATATCAACAGAACTCACTTAACGTACATACGTTGAAATTAAGATATAAATCTAAATTTCATTTATTCCAAATGAGAAACCTTCCATGTTATTTACTATTGTCTGTGTTACTTTTATTGTCCACGCAATTGTCACATAAACATGAATAATCAGTCACTTAAATATCACGCATTTTAGTGTCAATAACTTTGTGCCTTAGTATTATTCAGCGAAATTTCACTTTTGAAAATCGCGATACAGTACAGAATTATAGAAATATATATATATATATATATATTGAACATGTTCTGTGGTATGTCAGGAAAAATCAGAAATACCTGGAGAAAGTGTATTTGCATTCTTAGGCTTAACAGTTGTTTACAGAGGGAAAAATAAAAACAATAAAGACTACCTTATAAACTCTACATTGAGACTTTTAACACAGTGAACAATACACCGATCTTGGGTCTATAGAAATATTTTAATTTCAACCTAAAAAAATAGAGAGATCGAGAGAGAGAGAGTTCACGTTTTCACGCTAAAAGTGATGCATATAAAGGCCTAATATATATTTATTTTCCTTAAGATGTGAAGTAATTAACTATTTTATCTAAGCTATGCAAATAGATATATCTATCTGCTTAACAAATTACGTGAATTTCTGTCGAGGTGTCGCCATAATCAGCTGTGTGACTAGTTACAGAACAAATAATGGAGTTAAAACAAAGGCGTAAGCCTTTGTTCTAAATTCCATTTAAGATCCGTTATATGCTTTTATGACAGTGTAATAAGAACTTCTAATAATAATTCGTTTTCAAGTCGCTTTGAACTTAAAAACTAGAGAAGAGAGAGAGAGAGAGAGAGAGAGAAAGCGGTCGCCATTGGTCACTATACGATGTCTATTGATTTCTTCAAGCACTAATAATAAATTAACCCTAAAGAATTAACGCTGTAGTTCCCTTCAGAATTAATGTACGTAAAAAGAACATCTGTATTCTGAAATCATTAAAATTTGTGATTGGTAAATACAGTATATCTCACCGCTGAATCACTGCAGTAACTTTAATGGAAATACTAAATTATTGATAGCATCATTTGACCATGCTGTGGTTCAGCGTCGCCAGCCAGTGTCCTCTTGCTACGTGTCATCGTCGCCAGTATAAAGCAAGTGATCTTTTCTTCTAAGATAGTTCGGGTAAGAATAAAGTAAGGGGCTAGAAATACTTATTTTTAATTTCTACACGGTGCCTTAGCTCGCAACGCGGAATCAGGCTTACAGTTACGTATACCTAGATTTGTATTGATTGCCAAATCTAATAAATGAACATGTGGTATAATGTCTTTCATGTTTTGCTTTGCACATATGGAATCTTTTAATTACATCCCACCATTTAATGGCATTTTAGTGACCTTTAAATTCGTCTTCACGTTATGGGTGCCCATTTGGAATCATTCGTTAATCATTTTTCATCTTTCATAGATAATTCATAATTTCACATTCATATTAACGAAATAACTCGACGGGAACCTTTTGTTGTTGTTTTATGTTAAGTAAATCCGCTGTGGCTAACAGCCTGCATGACTCCATAATTATACGAATGTAGTCCGCAATCTTTCACCAAAAAGTAGAAAATAGTTTTAAGGCATTTTAAGGATTGAGACCACATTTCCCCGAATGAAATACGATAAAACCCTTAAATCTCACCAATACTGATGTATGGAAATATATCGGACATTCAGGTCATTCAGTTTCGTGCGCTGAGAGGGCTTATTTTCATTTATTTTCATTTATTTCTATGGAACGATCTGATTTGTCACTCCACAAAATATGCATTCTCCTTATCATGTATGACAATCTTAATAGTAGAACGGAAACAATAATCTGATATAAACATCATGTTATCTTTTTATAATGAATGATAATTAGTCTAATTAAGTATAAAGTTTCATTAAAAATCGCTAGATCCTTGTTATAACCACTAGTAGGTAATGAATGAAACATCTACATAAGCGCTGGTTATAAATGAAGACAGACATGTGGGTTGTTCAGTTTTATTGCTATGAAGTATCCGTTGAGTTATAGTCTGCTAATGCATTTTATTAACTTTTCTTTAATTTAAGACAAAGATAAAAGATGAATCTTATCTATTCCGTCTTTTGCAGATAGTTATTGAATCGTTTCTCTGGAAAAACCATGAAATGTTGCTGCTAATTTGACTTTAAAGATGTATTTGTTGTACTTCTTGTTTTACAACTGATATAATTTTGCAAACCGGGAGATAGAAAAAGTGCTGCATTACTCAATTTATTGGAAATAACACAGTAAGAGTAAGAATAAACAGCCAGAAAACAAAAACTTGAACAAGCAAACAATTAAAAAATTAATACAAAAAATACAGGCAAACTTTAAACTAAAAAATTAAATAAAACCTCGTAAATTAGATATTGTTATATCACATTATATTATGACATACAAAGATATAGAGCAGCATAAAATGCAATAATGATAGATCAAAAATGGAAGATCAGAATTAAGAGCTACACTCTTGTTAATGAAAGAACAGCAATTGGCACCGGTAAGATTAAAATTTGAAAGAGGCTTTCTAACATAATGGTAATATATGCTCCAGAAGAAGGAAAAATAGGTGAAAGCGAGATACTTTAAAAAAATTCAGAAAGCTAATCAGATTAAGCAATAAAAAATATTATTTCAGAATTGGGAGACTTCAATATTAGAGTTCGTTAGAGTTGGGAACAAAAGAGTTGGGACTAAGCTCCGCAACAAAAAACTCTATCTTTACAAGTAAGACACACGACAGTTCGTAGACCTGATGATGTATATTCATTCCATTTTCTGGTAATCTCAAAAATAGCGAGCAAGAAAGATGGAAATCACAAAACCACAAGAATCTACTGAAAAGGTAAAAGGCACAACGAAACTACAAAGAATATCAACTCCTTGAAGATAGTATTGGAAATCTGTATCAAAACTGATCGACACTCTGTACTTATCTCAAATTCCTGTTTGATAAATGAAGAATGGATTAAGATAAAAAAATTAATAAAACAAACAGTATAATGGGTTCTTGGGGCGAAAATAACAATAACAAAAGAAAAACATGGACTGAAATGTGAAATTTTGAAATAGCAGCAATCATAGAAGAAATACAAAAGTGTACAAGTGACGCTTGTAGAAACGAACATCAGCGTCGTTTCCAGCATCAACTTACAGAACCGAAAGAAACATTGATAAAATAGGGAAAACTTACCAAGATTGCTTCATCAATAATACAGAACATGGTGTGTATGGTCATCAAAAACTAGCTTATAAATTAATTATATACTTGAATAAATCAGAGTAAGAGGTGGCAGAAATTCAAGCATGTCAAGAGCAGAATGGACATATTACAAGTAGTTATGGTATCTAACTCTTAAAAAAGCAAAAAAATATAAACTGAAAATGTAAATAATAAAAGAATAGAGTTATTGGAGCCTGCGGAATTGATGCAAGATTTTTCTTTCAAAAAATAAAAAAAAGCAACAAGAAATAGATGTAATTATCTCACAGTTAATTATATTACATGTAGTCAGTCTCCGTAGTTCAGTTGGTACAGACGAGTCGTTTAGTTGTAAAAATATGGGTTGGAATTCCATCTATGACGTGATGAATCTTTTATCTGGTATTTTTAAACACATTTTGAATTAGTCGGTCTTACATGGAGGTGGAGAGCCTTTTCTTCCGGTTTTTCATTCCTCAAAACAGGCAAACTAGCAAGAAGAACGCATGCAATATACAGACATAAGACTACCGAATAAGGATTAACTACCTTATTCCGTCTGATTTAGTTGCTAACGCCAGCACGGTAAAAGTGGGGGGTCTACGCATTGGGTTAACCAGATAGAAAAGAAGGATAGAGGAAACTCCTTTTAAAGTAATGTAAGGTTATCGAATCACTTAAATATGTAGGGGATTACTTGAATACACATGAATTTTTATATCGGTTAGGAAGTAACACAGAAGGAAGTTTATGTGGCGGTAACATGGGTAATAGCTGACAAATTCAACATGTAAAGGACTGTAAAATATACCACTATTGCTTCTAGGTTAAATATGCTGAATTTAGCAAAAGTCCGAGTTGCATTTTTCATGTAGTTTCACTGAGAAAAAATCCTGGAATGTAATTTACAACCAACCAGTATTTTAGATTATGAAACGAAGCCATTGACAATAGATAAAAATAGAATTGAGTTTTAGTTTTAATTTAATTTGCGTGCATATTATATGCTCGCAAATAAAATTAGTTAGTAAAATGCATTTTAATAGTCACAAACATAGAAACTAATGGGCGAGATCGAAACGAATATGGGTTGACTCTTCTCTTCTTTAATATACACTGCTTGGAATGAAGACAACGGAGAACATTGCGTGAGGAATAAACAACCATGGCCCTCACCTTAATAAGATGTAGGACCTCCTTTCGCTGCGATGACTGCAGCAATCAACGGGACATTGTTTCCATAAGTGTACGATACCGATCCGTGGGAATTTTGGACCGTTCTTCCTGTAGGTATGTAATGAAGTTAAGCATTGTTATGGAGCGGACATCCCTTGACTTCGCCAGACGCACCAGTTCATCCCTCAGATGTTCAATAGGATTCAGATCAGGTCTCTGTGGAAACCAGTCAAGTGTGGTGACGTTCAACTCCACAAACCATGCAGTTACAGCAGCAGCAGTCTTATGACATGGTGCATTGTACTGTTGAAGAAGACAATAGTCAGTTCCCTAGAAACGCTAGAAAGCATTGCATGGTCCAGAATGTTCAGATACCTCTCGGAGTTCAGTGTTCCTGGCACCACAAACAGTGGTCCGAGGCCAAACCATGCATCCACCGGGCATCCGCCGCCCCTATCCCCACTCCTTCTCGCTAGAGGGTGTAGCACGATTCGTCGCCCCATAACACAGCTTTCCAAGCTTCCACGTCCCACTCTACACGCATCTTTACTCCAATGAAGACAACGCTGGATGTTAGTTTGGTTAATGTAGTGCTTGCGTATGTAGGACTTCCATGGAATCCCATTTTGTGAACCTCAGTTTTGAATGTTCTTATCTGAAATTCCGCATTCAACGTGTGTGCTGGTCAATGATTGCGATAAAATACATATTGTCCTTCGTAGCATCCTGTGGTCACTTTCGGTGAATGTGGTGGATCAAATGCATGTAGCATTTACAGTTGACTCCCTGAGCTTCCATC
Source organism: Typopeltis vanoorti (assembly GCF_054136105.1). Lineage (NCBI taxonomy): Eukaryota > Metazoa > Arthropoda > Arachnida > Uropygi > Thelyphonidae > Typopeltis > Typopeltis vanoorti. The sequence continues at coordinate 79,631,459 of NC_143573.1, read as the reverse complement.
TCAGTATGCTTTCACTGATTGATTTCCTAGGATGGCCAATTTGCCAACAATATTCTGAACAGATACGCCTGCACGCCTGCATCCTATATATATAAACAAGGTGGCCATAATTAAAGAGGAGATATTCAGAGCCCTGTAGCGAAAAACCTATTCTACGCTCTGGAACATGGGGTTTTGATACCGCGTGATATTTGCATAATCTCGCTGTTTCTACTGGCTCGTTGGTGGATATAACGAAGGCTGAAACCGATTCGCTTCATATTGATAAGACTGAACTGCTGTGGATCTCCATGTACCGGAACGTATGTTGCTATTCAAGTGGTGAATATAACTTAATTTCATTAAATAAAACAGTGTGGTTTCTGGCCTAAATATTCCTTGGAAATAAAAATAGTAATTGAAAACAAATTCTAGAATACGTAATATATATTTCCATTATTTCGGAAGTGATTATGTAATATACTGTAAATAACAAATTACACCCTTTTCAAGAAATCCGTAGTACTATAATACAACTAATGGCTGGTTTCTCATTACTCCAGATCAAAATTAAATTTCTATGAAATTAAAGTTTCATATAGTACGAGAGATTAAAAATTTAAATAATTTTTATAATTTTTGTCAAAATTAAAATTTTTAAAATTCATGGCGATGTCATCTATGCCAGTGCTTCCCAAACTTCTAGATGTCAGGGCCCCCTTTGCAAAAATTAAAATATTTCACGGCCTCCCTCGAAAAAAAATCGTAATAGAGATATATTATTATAATATTTATTGTATTTATATTCAATACAAAACATACACAGTGAATATTGCAAAATTCAAATGAATATATTACATTTTTTGCCTCTTACCGTTTGGTTCTGAAGACGATGCGGGCTGTTCTGGTAACATATGAAATACTGTCCTTTTTTTTTTTTAGTCTGTTTCTGCTTCTTCTGATTGTTCGCGGGATTTTTTTTTTTATTTTTTATCAACCACTTATCCATCTCAGGGTTAAATTTTTTAACGTAGAATACATCAAATAATATCACCACTTACCAATATTGGCACACCACAGACTGATAACATGAAATTAGTGAATATTACCTGAATAAGGGAATCCCCGGACCAGGAACATTTTTCTCTTTTGTGACTTTTCTCCCTTTAAGATAATTAAGTCTAACGCGAAACAGACAGCAAAGGCAGTCTGTTTACTAAAACGTGCATATGATTGGTGCGGTATTAACAAAAGATTGCGCAACCGAAAGATAAAAGCATAGCTGACAATTGAGTTGAAATGCTAACTCTCTTCAACCGAATTCCATATGTGAAACTGCCATAACATTCATTATATATATATATGTATATATATATATTACTTAGTTTTAACACTTTTACGAAGTTGAACACGTTCGGTTGAATTTTATTGCTGTCTTGGGAAATCGAACTCACATACATCTAATTAATAACAATAGTTTTTAGTTAGATACTGTGTTTGCCCATGCAACATATGGTTTTGTTTCAGTCTATACAGCATAGTTTCTGTATGAGGGGACATGTGATTCATTAATTAGTGTGTTTTTATCCCAGTTGTCTCTAATTGCACTATTTGTTGAGAAATATATTACACAGACTGCTCATACCTTATTCACTGGCATAATAAAAGTACTTATTTTTATTGCCTCTGCAGTATAGTGGCTCTTAGGGAGGGCGTGTTGTTTACCACTGCAAGAGAGTTACAATATACCCACATGAACTTGTTTAAGCTTTTTTTCATGTATGAAGTATGTGCGAAACTTTTATTGGTAACAGAAAACTAGCTCGGATGACAGTGATAATATAAAACGAGTTTTGATATGTATATAAAGTCAATATCAACAGTCCCTGATTAGGAACGCCTGATGAAAGGGACAGGAAGATTTGGAGCTTCCCTAGAGAGCATTCGAAGTAAATACAATTAACCACTGCTTTGAAATGAAACATATGAATAAGCAATATTTACTAATATTCGTTAAGCGCCGAAATACGCAGGAAGCAAAGTTTGTGAACCAACACCAATGTGTGAATTTTTCCATTAAAATATAAAAAATAACAAAAAAGAAATAATGAAAGTTAAGTACGTTTCTTTTAAAATAAAAAAATATACTTAGTCTTAAAACATTTTAAATTTGTTTTCATTATTTCACGGTCCCCCCTCAACAAAACCTACGGCCCCCAAGGGGGCCGCGGCCCACAGTTTGGGAAGCGCTGATCTATGCTATATTGTTCGGAAAGTTGGGTAGAAAGGGAAAAAATATTGAAATACAATACAAGCAACTAAAATGAAATTTCTAACAGCAGTCGAAGGTGTTTTCAAGAATGGATAGAATATAAAATGATTTAATAAGAAAAGAATTAGAAATAAGTGCAATGAATGATAAAATAAACATCATCCAAAGAATTGGGGAGAACATTTACAACGAATTGAAGTTGAAGAAGGAAGTAATTTAATATAAATTTTACACAGATAACATATAGGAAGAGAATGAAAGTAGATGCCGAAACAAGAATCTAAATTATATATCGTCTCTGTATTATTTTATGTTGGCTATCCGTTAGCTTCTAGGTAAGTCTGTATTCAGTTGCTACTTCAAAAACAAACAAACAAAAAAGACAGAGTGAGATAAAACGCTCTCGATCTGCTAATTTTCCATATGAGTAAATAGCTACAGACGAAAATCATATCACA